>NW_028116196.1:0-119472 GCF_964273445.1 Streptopelia decaocto
CCCTAACCCTGAACCCCAAATCTCTCACCCAAAAACCCTGCACCCCTCAAACCCTGCACCCCAAGATCCTGCTGCCCTGCATCTTGAACACCCAAACCTTGCACCCTGAATTCTTGCACCCCAAACCCTGCACGCCAAGAGCATTCATGCCCAAACCCTGCACCCCCAACCCTGCACCCCAAAATACTGCACTCCAAACCCTGCAGGCTAACCCTGTACCCCAAAGCCCTGCACCCCAAAATACTGCACTCCAAACCCTGCAGGCTAACCCTGCACCCCAAAGCCCTGCACCCCAAAATACTGCACTCCAAACCCTGCAGGCTAACCCTGTACCCCAAAGCCCTGCACCCCAAAATACTGCACTCCAAACCCTGCAGGCTAACCCTGTACCCCAAAGCCCTGCACCCCAAAATACTGCACTCCAAACCCTGCAGGCTAACCCTGCACCCCAAAGCCCTGCACCCCAAAATACTGCACTCCAAACCCTGCAGGCTAACCCTGTACCCCAAAGCCCTGCACCCCAAAATCCTGCGCCCCCAGTTCCTGAACACGCAAAACCTGCCCCCCAAAACCTGCACCCCAAACCTCGCACCCCAAATCATTTTCCTTCAAACCCCACACCCAAAACTCGTACACCCCAAGATGCTGCACCCCAAAACCCCGTCCCCTAAACTTTGTACCCCCACACCCTGCCCCCCAAAGCCTGCACCCCAAAACCTGCACCCCAAAATCCTGCCCTACTGAACCCTTCACCCGTCCCTCCTCCGTCAAATCTATGGGGCCCGGACGCCTGGGTCCCTTCTCAGTCAAATCTATGGGGCCGGACGCCTGGGTCTCTTCTATAACAAATCTATGGGGCCCGGACGCCTGGGTCCCTCCTCGGCAAAATCTATGGGGCCCGGACGCCTGGGTCCCTCCTCGGTCAAATCTATGGGGCCCGGACGCCTGGGTCCCTTCTACATCAAATCTATGGGGCCCGGACACCTGGGTCCTTCCCCAGTGCAATCAATGGGGCCCGGACGCCTGGGTCCCTCCTTGGTCAAATCTATGGGGCCCGGACGCCTGGGTCCCTTCTCTGTAAAATCTATGGGGCCCGGACGCCTGGGTCCGTTCGCTATCAAATCTATGGGGCCCGGACGCCTGGGTCCCTCCCCAGGGCAATCTATGGGGCCCGGATGCCTGGGTCCCTCTTTACTACAATAATCTATGGGGCCCGAACGCCTGGGTCCCTCCCCAGTGTAATCTATGGGTCCCGGACGCCTGGGTCCCTCCTGAGTCAAATCTATGGGGCCCGGACGCCTGGGTCCCTCCTCGGTCAAATCTATGGGGCCCGGACGCCTGGGTCCCTCCTGAATCAAATCTATGGGGCCCGGACGCCTGAGTCCCTCCTCGATCAAATCTATGGGGCCCGGACGCCTGGGTCCCCCCTCACTCCCATCTATGGGGCCCGGACGCCTGGGTCCCTCCCCTTTTCAATCAATGGGGCCCGGACGCCTGGGTCCCTCCCCTTTTCAATCAATGGGGCCCGGACGCCTGCGTCCCTCCTCAGTCAAATCTATGGGGCCCGGCCGCCTGGGTCCCTCCTCAGTCAAATCTATGGGGCCCAGACGCCTGGGTCCCTCTATAGTAAAATCTGTGGGGTCCAGACGCCTGGGTCCCTTCCTGGTCAAATCTATGGGGCCCGGACGCCTGGGTCCCTCCTCGGTCTAATCTATGGGGCCCGGACACCTGGGTCCCTTCTATATCAAAACTATGGGGCCCGGACGCCTGGGTCCCTCCTCATTCCAATATCTATGAGGCCCGGACTCCTGGGTCCCTTCTCTTTAAAATCTATGGGGCCCGGACGCCTGGGTCCCTCCTCATTCCAGTATCTATGGAGCCCGGACGCCTGGGTCCCTTTTTGTTCTTATCTATGGGGCCCGGACGCCTGGGTCCTTTCTTGGTCAAATCTATGGGGCCCGGACGCCTGGGTCCCTCATCCATCAAATCTATGGGGCCCGGACGCCTGGGTCCCTCTTTGGTCAAATCTATGGGGCCCGGACGCCTGGGTCCCTCCTCCACAAATCTATGGGGCCCGGACGCCTGGGTCCCTCCTCGGTCAAATCTATGGGGCCCGGACGCCTGGGTCCTTCCCCAGTGCAATCTATGGGGCCCGGACTCCTGGGTCCCTTCTCGGTCAAATCTATGGGGCCCGGACGCTTGGGTCCCTCACCAGTGCAATCTATGGGGCCCGGACGCCTGGGTCCCTCCTGAATCAAATCTCTGGGGACCGGACGCCTGGGTCCCTCCCCATTCATATCTATGGGGCCTGGACGCCTGGGTCCCTCCTCGGTCAAATCTATGGGGCCCGGACGCCTGGGTCCCTCCTCACTGCAATAATCTATGGGGCCCGGACGCCTGGGTCCCTCCTTGGTCAAATCTATGGGGCCCGGACGCCTGGGTCCCTCCCCAGTCAAATCTATGGGGCCCGGACGCCTGGGTCCCTTCTCAGTCAAATCTATGGGGCCCGGACACTTGGGTCCCTTTTCTGTAAAATCTATGGGGCCCGGACGCCTGGGTCCCTACTCAGTGCAATCTATGGGGCCGGATGCCTGGGTCCTTTGTATAACAAATCTATGGGGCCCGAATGCCTGGGTCCCTCATACGTCAAATCTATGGGGCCCAGACGCCTGGGTCCCTTCTATAACAAATCTATGGGGCCCGGACGCCTGGGTCCCTGCTCGGTCAAATCTATGGGGCCCGGACGCCTGGGTCCCTCCTCACTCAAATCTATGGGGCCCGGACGCCTGGGTCCCTCATACGTCCAATCTATGGGGCCCGGACGCCTGGGTCCCTTCTACATCAAATCTATGGGGCCCGGACACCTGGGTCCTTCCCCAGTGCAATCAATGGGGCCCGGACGCCTGGGTCCCTCCTTGGTCAAATCTATGGGGCCCGGACGCCTGGGTCCATTCGCTATCAAATCTATGGGGCCCGGACGCCTGGGTCCCTCCCCAGTGCAATCTATGGGGCCCGGATGCCTGGGTCCCTCTTTACTACAATAATCTATGGGTCCCGGACGCCTGGGTCCCTCCTGAGTCAAATCTATGGGGCCCGGACGCCTGGGTCCCTCCTGAGTCAAATCCATGGGGCCCGGACGCCTGGGTCCCTCCCCATTTAAATCTATGGGGCCAGGACGCCTGGGTCCCTTGTCAGTCAAATCTATGGGGCCCGGACGCCTGGGTCCCTCCTCCGTCAAATCTATGGGGCCCGGACGCCTGGGTCCCTTCCCATTTTAATCTATGGGGCCCGGACGCCTGGGTCCCTTCCCATTGCAATCTATGGGGCCCGGACGCCTGGGTCCCTTATTGGTCAAATCTATGGGTCCCGATCGCCTGGGTCGCCCTTTGGTCCAATCTATGGGGCCCGGACGCCTGGGTCCCTTCTCGCTCAAATCTATGGGGCCCGGACGCCTGGGTCCCTCATACGTCAAATCTATGGGGCCGGACGCCTGGGTCCCTCCTCGGCAAAATCTATGGGGCCCGGACGCCTGGGTCCCTCCTCGGTCAAATCTATGGGGCCCGGACGCCTGGGTCCCTCCTCAGTTCAATCTATGGGGCCCGGACGCCTGGGTCCCTCCCCGTTCAAATCTATGGGGCCCGGACTCCAGGGTCCCTCGTCGGTCAAATCTATGGGGCCCGGACGCCTGGGTCCCTCCTTGGTCAAATATATGGGGCCCGGACGCCTGGGTCCCTCCCCAGAGCAATCTATGGGGCCCGGACGCCTGGGTCCCTCCTCTGTCAAATCTATGGGGCCTGGACGCCTGGGTCCCTCCTTGATCAAATCTATGGGTCCCGGACGCCTGGGTCCCTCATACGTCAAATCTATGGGGCCGGACGCCTGGGTCCCTTGTCAGTCAAATCTATGGGGCCCGGACGCCTGGGTCCCTCCTCCGTCAAATCTATGGGGCCCGGACGCCTGGGTCCCTTCCCATTTTAATCTATGGGGCCCGGACGCCTGGGTCCCTTCCCATTGCAATCTATGGGGCCCGGACGCCTGGGTCCCTTATTGGTCAAATCTATGGGTCCCGATCGCCTGGGTCGCCCTTTGGTCCAATCTATGGGGCCCGGACGCCTGGGTCCCTTCTCGCTCAAATCTATGGGGCCCGGACGCCTGGGTCCCTCATACGTCAAATCTATGGGGCCGGACGCCTGGGTCCCTCCTCGGCAAAATCTATGGGGCCCGGACGCCTGGGTCCCTCCTCGGTCAAATCTATGGGGCCCGGACGCCTGGGTCCCTCCTCAGTTCAATCTATGGGGCCCGGACGCCTGGGTCCCTCCCCGTTCAAATCTATGGGGCCCGGACTCCAGGGTCCCTCGTCGGTCAAATCTATGGGGCCCGGACGCCTGGGTCCCTCCTTGGTCAAATATATGGGGCCCGGACGCCTGGGTCCCTCCCCAGAGCAATCTATGGGGCCCGGACGCCTGGGTCCCTCCTCTGTCAAATCTATGGGGCCTGGACGCCTGGGTCCCTCCTTGATCAAATCTATGGGTCCCGGACGCCTGGGTCCCTCATACGTCAAATCTATGGGGCCGGACGCCTGGGTCCCTCCTCGGCAAAATCTATGGGGCCCGGACGCCTGGGTCCCTCCTCGGTCAAATCTATGGGGCCCGGACGCCTGGGTCCCTCCTCAGTTCAATCTATGGGGCCCGGACGCCTGGGTCCCTCCTTGGTCAAATATATGGGGCCCGGACGCCTGGGTCCATTCTATATCAAATCTATGGGGCCCGTACGCCTGGGTCCCTCCCCAGAGCAATCTATGGGGCCCGGACGCCTGGGTCCCTCCTCTGTCAAATCTATGGGGCCCGGACGCCTGGGTCCCTCCTTGATCAAATCTATGGGTCCCGGACGCCTGGGTCCCTCATACGTCAAATCTATGGGGCCCGGACGCCTGGGTCCCTTCTTGGTCAAATCTATGGGGCCCGGACGCCTGGGTCCCTCATCCATCAAATCTATGGGGCCCGAACGCCTGGGTCCCTCCCCGTTCAAATCTATGGGGCCCGGACGCCTGGGTCCCTCCTCGTTCAAATCTATGGGGCCCGGACGCCTGGGTCCCTCCTCGTTCAGATCTATGGGGCCTGGACGCCTGGGTCCCTCCTTGGTCAAATCTATGGGGCCCGGACGCCTGGGTCCCTCCTTGGTCAAATCTATGGGGCCCGGACGCCTGGGTCCCTCTTCGGTCAAATCTATGGGGCCTGGACGCCTGGGTCCCTTCCTGGTCAAATCTATGGGGCCCGGACGCCTGGGTCCCTCATACGTCAAATCTATGGGGCCCGGACGCCTGGGTCCCTTCGATATCAAATCTATGGGGCCCGGACGCCTGGGTCCGTCTTTAGTCAAAAATATGGGGCCCGGACGGCTGGGTCCCTTCTTGGTCAAATCTGTGGGGCCCGGACGCCTGGGTCCCTCATACGTCAAATCTATGGGGCCCGGAGGCCTGGGTCCCTTCTCGCTCAAATCTATGAGGCCCGGACGCCTGGGTCCCTTCGCTATCAAATCTATGGGGCCCGGACGCCTGGGTCCCTCCCCAGAGCAATCTATGGGGCCCGGATGCCTGGGTCCCTTCTCTATCAAATCTATGGGGCCCGGACGCCTGGGTCCCTCATACGTCAAATCTATGGGGCCCGGACGCCTGGGTCCCTTCGATATCAAATCTATGGGGCCCGGACGCCTGGGTCCCTCTTTAGTCAAAAATATGGGGCCCGGACGGCTGGGTCCCTCCTTGGTCAAATCTGTGGGGCCCGGACGCCTGGGTCCCTTCTTGGTCAAATCTGTGGGGCCCGGACGCCTGGGTCCCTCCTCAGTCAAATCTATGGGGCCCGGACGCCTGGGTCCCTCCTTGGTCAAATCTATGGGGCCCGGACGGCTGGGTCCCTCCTTTGTCAAATCTATGGGGCCCGGACGCCTGGGTCCCTCCTTGGTCAAATCTATGGGGCCCGGACGCCTGGGTCCCTCCTTTGTCAAATCTATGGGGCCCGGACGCCTGGGTCCCTCCTCGGTCAAATCTATGGGGCCCGGACGCCTGGGTCCCTCTTTGGTCAAATCTATGGGGCCCGGACGCCTGGGTCCCTCCTGTGTCAAATCTATGGGGCCCGGACTCCTGGGTCCCTTCTCGGTCAAATCTATGGGGCCCGGACGCCTGGGTCCCTTTTCTGTCAAATCTATGGGGCCCGGACGCCTGGGTCCCTCCTCAGTGCAATCTATGTGGCCCGGACGCCTGGGTCCCTGTTTGGTCAAATCTATGGGGCCCGGACGCCTGGGTCGCTCCCCGTTCAAATCTATGGGGCCCGGACGCCTGGGTCCCTTCGATATCAAATCTATGGGTCTTGGACGCCTGGGTCCCTCCTTGGTCAAATCTATGGGGCCCGGACGGCTGGGTCCCTCCTTTGTCAAATCTATGGGGCCCGGACGCCTGGGACCCTTGTGTGTAAAATCTATGGGGCCCGGACGCCTGGGTCCCTCCTCGGTCAAATCTATGGGGCCCGGACGCCTGGGTCCCTCCCCGGTCAAATCTATGGGGCCCGGACGCCTGGGTCCCTCATACGTCAAATCTATGGGGCCCGGACGCCTGGGTCCCTCCTCGGTCAAGTCTATGGGGCCCGGACGCCTGGGTCCCTCCCCGTTCAAATCTATGGGGCCCGGACGCCTGGGTCCTGTCGCTACCAAATCTATGGGGCCCGGATGCCTGGGTCCCTCCTGAATCAAATCTCTGGGGACCGGATGCCTGGGTCCCTCCCCGTTGAAATCTATGGGGCCCGGACGCCTGGGTCCCTCTTCGGTCAAATCTATGGGGCCCGGACGCCTGGGTCCCTCCCCGGTCAAACCTATGGAGCCCGGACGCCTGGGTCCCTCCTTGGTCAAATCTATGGGGCCCGGACGCCTGGGTCCCTCCTTGGTCAAATCTATGGGGCCCGGACGCCTGGGTCCCTCCTCGGTCAAATCTATGGGGCCCGGACGCCTGGGTTCCTCCCCGGTCCAATCTATGGGGCCCGGACGCCTGGGTCCCTTCTCTATAAAATCTATGGGGCCCGGACGCCTGGGTCCCTCCTCTGTCGACTCTATGGGGCCCGGACGCCTGGGTCCCTCCTCGGTCAAATCTATGGGGCCCGGACTCCTGGGTCCCTCCTCGGTCGAATCTATGGGGCCCGGACGCCTGGGTCCCTTCTTGGTCAAATCTATTGGGCCCGGACGCCTGGGTCCCTTCTCGTTCAAATCTATGGGGCCCGTACGCCTGGGTCCCTCATCGGTCAAATCTATGGGGCCCGGACGCCTGGGTCCCTCCTCTGTCAAATCTTGGGCTCGGACGCCTGGGTCCCTCCCAATTGAAATCTATGGGACCCGGACGCCTGGGTCCCTCCTCGGTCAAATCTACGGGGCCCGGACGCCTGGGTCCATGTTTGGTCAAATCTATGGGGCCCGGAAGCCTGGGTCCCTCCCCATTACAATCTATGGGGCCCGGACGCCTGGGTCCCTTCTCGGTCAAATCTATGGGGCCCGGACGCCTGGGTCCCTCCTCAGTCAAATCTATGGGGCCCGGACACCTGGGTCCCTTATTTGTCAAATGTATGGGGCCCGGACGCCTGGGTCCCTCCCCATTACTTTCTATAGGACCCGGACGCCTGGGTCGCTTCTCTGTAAAATCTATGGGGCCCGGACGCCTGGGTCCCTCCTCATTCAAATCTATGGGGCCCGGATGCCTGGGTCCCTCATCCGTCAAATCTATGGGGCCCGGACGCCTGGGTCCCTACTCAGTGCAATCTATGGGGCTTGGACCCCTGGGTCCCTTTTTGGTCAAATCTATGGGGCCCGAACGCCTGGGTCCCTCCTCAGTCAAATCTATGGGGCCCGGACGCCTGGGTCCCTCCTCGGTCCATTCTATGGGGCCCGGACGCCTGGGTCCCTCCTCCGTCAAATCTATGGGGCCCGGACGCCTGGGTCCCTTCCCATTTTAATCTATGGGGCCCGGACGCCTGGGTCCCTTCTCGGTCAAATCTATGGGGCCCGGACGCCTGGGTCCCTTCTCAGTCAAATCTATGGGTCCCAATCGCCTGGGTCCCTTATTGGTCAAATCTATGGGGCCCGGACGCCTGGGTCCCTTCTCTATAAAATCCATGGGGCCCGGACGCCTGGGTCCCTCCCCGTTCAAATCTATGGGGCTCGGACGCCTGGGTCCCTTCTTGGTCAAATCTATGGGGCCCGGACTCCTGCGTCCCTCCTCAGTCAAATCTATGGGGCCCGGACGCCTGGGTCCCTTCTCGGTCAAATCTATGGGGCCCGGACGCCTGGGTCCCTCCTCGGCAAAATCTATGGGGCCCGGACGCCTGGGTCCCTCTTTGGTCAAATCTATGGAGCCCGGATGCCTGGGTCCCTCTTTGGTCAAATCTATTGGGCCCGGACGCCTGGGTCCCTTGTTTGTCAAATCTATGGGGCCCGGACGCCTGGGTTCCTCCTGAGTGCAATCTATGGGGCCCGGACGCCTGGGTCCCTTCTATATCAAATCTATGGGGCCCGGATGCCTGGGTCCCTCTTTGGTCAAATCTATGGAGCCCGGACGCCTGGGTCCCTGTTTGGTCAAATCTATCCGTACAGTATCCCATATACAGCATCGCAGATACCGCATCCGAGATACACCATCCCAGATAGAGCAACCTAGATACAGCATCCTACATACAGCATCCCAGATACAGCATTCTAGACAAAGTATCCCAGATAAAGTATCCCAGATATAGTATCCCAGATACAGTATGCCAGATACAGCATCCTAGGTACAGTATCCCAGATACAACATGCGAGATACAGCATTCTAGATACACCATCCTAGATATAGCATCCCAAATTCAGCATCCCATATACAGCATCCCAGATACAGCATCCCAGATACAGCATCCCAGATACAGCATCCTAGATACAGCATCCCAGATACACTATCCTAGATACCATATCCCACATAGAGTATCCCAGATACAGAATCGGAAATACAGCATACCAGATACAGCATCCTAGATACAGCATTCCTGATACAGCGTCCTAGATACAGTATCCCAGGTACGGTGTCCTAGATACAGCATCCCAGATACAGCATTCTAGATGCAGCATCCCAGATACAGCATCCCAGATAGAGTATCCTAGGTACAGTATCCCAGATACAGCATCCTAGATACAGCATCCTAGATACAGCATCCCAGATACAGCATCATCTATACAGTGTTCTAGATACAGTATCCCACATACAGTACCCTAGTTACAGCTCCCCAGATTCAGCATACTTGATACAGCATCCCAGACACAACATCCCAGATACAGCATCCCAGGTACAGTATCCTAGATACAGCATCCTAGATACAGCTCCCCACATTCAGCATCCTAGATACAGCATCTCAGACAAAGCATCCCAGATACAGCATCCCAGGTACAGTATACTAGATACAGCATCCTAGATACAGCATCTCAGACACAGCATCCCAGGTACAGCATCCTAGATATAGCCTCCTAGATATAGTATCCCAGATACAGTATCCTATCTACAGTATCCCAGATACAGAATCCTACATACAGCTTCCTAGATACACCATCATAGATACAGCATTCCAAATTCAGAATCCTAGATACAGCATCCCAGATACAGGATCCTAGAAACAGTATCCCAGATACAGCATCTCAGATACAGCATCCTAGATACAGTATCCCAGGTACAGCATCCTAGATACAGCATCCTAGATACAGCATCTTAGATACAGCATCATAGATACAGCATCCTAGATACAGCTTCCCAGATACAGTATTCCATATACAGCATCCTAGATACAGCATCACAAATGCAGCATCCTAGATACAGTATCCCAGATACAGCATCCCAGATATAGTATCCCAGATACCGTATCCTACATACAGTATCCCACATAGAGTATCCCAGATACGAATCGTAAATACAGCATCCTAGATACAGCATCCCAGATACAGCATCCTAGATACAGCATCCCAGATACAGCATTGCAGATATAGCATCCTAGATACAGTATCCCAGATGCAGGGCCCTCGATACACATTCCTAGATGCAGCATCCTAGATAGAGTATCCCAGATCAAGCGTCCTAGATACAGCATCCCAGATACAGTATCCTAGGTACCGTATCCCAGATACAGCATCCCAGATACAGCATCCCAGATACAGCATCCCAGATACAGCATCCTAGGTAGAGCATCCCAGATACAGCATCCCAAATTCAGCATCCTAGATACAGCATCCTAAATACAGCATCCTAAATACAGTATCCCAGATACAGCATCCCAGATACAGTATCCCAGATTCAGCAGCCTATATACAGCATCCCAGATACAGTATACTAGATACAGCATCCTAGATACAGCATCCTAGATACAGCATCCCAGATACAGCATCCCAGATACAGCAACCTCGATACAGTATCCCAGATACAGCATCCCAGATACAGTATCCCAGATTCAGCAGCCTATATACAGCATCCTAGATACAGTATACTAGATACAGCATCCCAGATACAGCATCCTAGATACAGCATCCCAGATAGAGCATCCCACATAGAGCAACCTCGATACAGCATCCTAGATACAGCATCTGAGATACAGCCGCGGGGCGGCTGCGCAGTGGAGCTCAGCGGACTTGAGAACCACTGGGCCGTGTGAGGATCAGACACGTACAGAGCAGCTTTGCGTCTCCAATGCCGAGGGTGATGTGCTTTGTTCTGCAGACATCAGATTGGGATGTTCAGGCAGCTGGACCTACCTTGGTGTTTCCTCCTCCCGCAGTCGCATTTCTGGTTCTGTCTGTCCAGCTGTGCTCCTCTCCCGCACCAAGCGCTGATCGTGGGGCTCGGGGTGGGGGGGGCAGGGAGGCCGGGGGGTCCGTGGGCTTCAATAAGTTTTGTTGGGGTTTTTCAAACGCCTCTGTTGACACGTCGTATAAAAACTGATTGCTGCAGTGCTAATGAATGAACAGGAGGATGAGCAACAGGCTGCAGAAACTGTTTGGGTGTTGGTTTATTGAAAAATTATTGTTGAACTCAAAAAGCACTAAGATCTTGCAGTGGTCTTCTAATACCTAGTGACAGCTTTTTAATGTACTGGTTTGGAACTTTGAGATGATACTGGATATGGAGCGGCTGTTCATTGTGGAATATTGCAGGAGCAAACTCTTGCATTTCAGCATTCCTGGCGGATCTGCAGCTCGATCAAGACCTCAGGCTGTTTGGTTCAATCAGACTTTTGTAGATCCCACCTTCCCTGGTCAAAGCACCGGCTGCCAATGTGTTTGCTGGTGTTGTCACTGTTTCTGAACAAAGCCGGCAGAGGCGGCAGCTCTGCTGGTGGTGTCTGTTTATTGAAACATGGGTATCTACAGGAACTTTGACCTGAGAGCTCAGAAAGCTGTGGGCCGTGGTGTATCTCTGTAATGTTTGTAGATTCTTCCGCAGATATTCTTCCGCCAACGAGCACGGAACGTTTGTGAGTGTGACCTGCCGTGCGGTGAGAAGGAAGAAAGATGTGTGAGCTAAAGCAGCAGGAGGCTGCAGCCGTGTGAGGGGGGCGGGGCCCGGGGCGGGCGCGGACGGGATTGGCTCCTGCGCGGGATGGGCGGGGCCACGCTGCAGAAGCGCGCGGGCCGAGGAGCGCGTGCCGCCGGTGCGGCGCGGGAGCGGCGCGCGAGGAGCGGCGGGGCCGGCGGTGAGCGAGGGGCGGGCGGACACCGGGGAGACTGGGCGGGGCCGCCCCGGTCCCGGCGAGGGGGGAGGCTGGAGGGGAGGGACGGGCTGGTTTGGGCAGGAGGAAGGCGAGGGGCAGGCAGCCGCGACAGCGCGGCCCGGGCCGGGCCGAGAAAGGGCCGAGGGGGAAACACGCGGGCGGCGGTGAGGGAAGGAGCCCCGGGCTGAGCGCTGCGCGGGGCTCGGGCGGGGCCGTGGGGCGGAGGGGGAGCCCGTGGGGACACCGGGCAGAGGAGGAAACGAGCGGGAGGGGCAGCGCCGGGGGGGAGCGGCGCGGGCGGGGCCGGGGCCGCCGGGGGGCGCGAGGGGCGGGGGGGAGGGGCCGCGGGGCGGGGCCGCGGGGGGTCCTGTGGGGATGGGGGGGCCTGGGGGGGTCCTACAGGGGGTTATGGGGGGTTATGGGGGTCTGTGGGGGGACGTGCAGGAGGGGCTGGGACAGCTGGACCAGTTTGGGCTGCTGCACCAGCCTATGGGGAGATATGGGGATGGGGGGGCCTGGGGGGGTCCTACAGGGGGTTATGGGGGAGTTATGGGGGCCTATGGGGGGTATAGGGGGAGGTCCAGGAGGGTCTGGGGGCGGCGGGAGCGGCGGAGGAGCCGGAGGGCGGGACGGCGGGGACGGAGCCCTGGCGGGAAAGGCTGAGGGACCGCAGGGAGGGGGGACATCGGGGAGGCTTTGGCGGGAAAGGCTGAGGGACCGCAGGGAGGGGGGACATCGGGGAGGCTTTGGCGGGAAAGGCTGAGGGACCGCAGGGAGGGGGGACATCGGGGAGGCTTTGGCGGGAAAGGCTGAGGGGCCGCAGGGAGGGGGGACATCGGGGAGGCTTTGGCGGGAAAGGCTGAGGGGCCGCAGGGAGGAGATGGCGTCGGGAGGCTGCAGTGGGCAGTGCTGAGGTAGCTCAGGACGGGGTGGCACTGAGGTTGGTTTCAAAGGGAAATGCTGAGGTACCTTGAGGAATGGACGCTGGGCTGGGAACTGTGAACACATCAGGCTGGTTCAGAGAGTGTTCATGACAGAAATTTGTGCAGTGAAGTATTCCAGCACAGAGAGGGAGAAGAGCAGAACAGATCAGGGCTCCCAGGACGCCTGCAGGTTTGGGGACAGGGGTGACGAGGTTGTTAATCCCGTCCTAACTGTTTCTTTTCTGTCCCTCTCTTGCAGCACCGCACTGAATGGAGGAGCAAGTGGACGGGAAGTTCCTGGCCACACACAGATCACATTTGTTACTGTCGCCCTCAGAGACCCGGAGATCCGAACCGTTCCCATGGTGCCTTGAAGCAGCCTGTGCTCATGCGCTTCTCCAGGGAGAAGGCGGAATGGCAGTGACGGCCACGTTAAGCCACAGGGTGCACACTCTGCAGCTGTCAAGCCCAGCTCTGCGTTAGCTCACACCTGCGATTTTGCGCCGCACACGCAGATTTGAGTTGTCGCTGGCTGTTGCAGCGTTTGGCTTTGGTGAGGACAGCGTGTGTTTGGCAGCAGTTGGTGTAGGTGGAATCTTGAGGAGACAGCGATATTTCCGTGCCAGAACTGGTTGGTGTTTGCACGGTATTGTGGCGGTTGTTCCCGCAGGCGATCAGTGCTGCAGTATTATTGCAGGATGAGGGCATTTTGGAGGCTTGTCTGTGAGATGCACTAGAGGCAGCAGCTGAAGGCGAAAGGCTGAGGTTTGGAGAGTTTGTCGGTGGGTTTGGGGCGGTTGTCAGCTGAAGAGTTGGCTGTTTGCAGGTGAGGTGTAGGCAGAGGGTGAAGCTGACTTTGCCTGGGCGGCGCAACTGGCTGGGTGTGCAGAGCTGAGGAGAGCGGGTGCTGCGGGGGACCCTAAAGCTGGAGACCCAGCCGCAGCTGCAGACGCTCCCGCTGCCGGGCAGGGCCGTGCAGGCCAGTGCCCTGGGGACAGCGGCGGGACGGAGAAACCATGAGAAGGGAGCGAGGAGGGGGAAGCGTGGAGAGGCTTGCAGCACGAGTGGGAGAAGGAGGAAGAAGACTTACAGTGCACTTACACAGGCAATACCACAAATAAACTGTAACAACAGCCAGTAACACAATTAACTCACATTCCTGAGAAGCTGCTTGATCTTCAGAAAGGCAACACACAGGGCGAAAGAAAAATCGCCGTGCTCCATAGTCTTTTCAAGGCATTTTTGCATCCCCCCTCTCCTAGAGAGGATATGTGAGAGGCGCTGCAGTACTGCTGCTTCTTCGTTAGATGTATTCTGCCCCATCTCCTCTCGCTCCCGGCTGCTCCCCTCTTCAGGTGTCCGTTGCACGATGTCGGATCCTCTGCTTTCCCACAGCTCCACGAACTGCGTCCCGGTCCCGGTCCAGCCGCGCCGTGTGCAGCCGGGGCTCGTCCCTCATCCAGCAGTCGTCTCCTCCGTCAATTCTCCATATGGATCACATCGGGGTTACCGCTTGTGAGGGCGAAAATCACGGACTCCACACAATTCAATGTGAATTCAAGCTGAAGCCGTTTATTGCTTGTTACGTGTCTCTTTAAGTACCTTACTGATTTGTCCACGTGCTTACAGGCTGCATGTAATTGGACAATAGCTATTGTTCACGCGCTTCAAGCTAACAAGCGATGGAATTTTACATATCAGCGCGAGCTCTAGTGCTTAGCAAAACCTCCCTGACTTGCTGACTCTTGATTTCTTCACTTGCTCAAGGCTGCACAAAGGCGCATGAGACACAGAGGCTGCTCAGCTCTGTCTCTTCCTGGTCACATAGGCCTCGAAGGCCTATTCACTTCAGTGCCATAGAATGTCCATTGGCTTTGAGAAAGTTCCACAGGGAAGCGCATGAACCAGCTGGATTTCTCCGTTGTGCTCTGCCAGTTCCAACAGTTTGTCACTTGGTTACATGGTCAGTTTATCCTCAAGCCTCTGAGAGCTTCTGGAAGCAGGGAGACAGCAGACACCTTAAACAAAGCCCATCCTCTCTGCTGCCCACCCTGGAAATCCCTAGGAATCTCTACCAACCCACTAAAGGAGCAGCTTTGCTGCTGTTCAGATCAGCCAGTCAGGTGAACACGGGGCTCTGGAACACACCACAGGGCAACAGGGCAGTCCCGAGGGGACATGAGGGCAAAGGGGGACCTGGAGACACCTGAGAGCACCCAGGTGCCCAGGGCTGAACTGGCCTGTTCCTCCCAACGGGACATGCTGCCCCTCGCTCCCCAGGCGCAGGGTCACAGTGGGGCCCTTTGTGACCTCACATGGTGACACCCACTGCCCTGCCTGTGCTCAGCGCAGCTGCAGCCCCAGCCCACACTGTCCGGCAGGACGGTGACGAGACAGGGTGCGAGCACGGAGCTGGCGAGAGCCCCGAGCGGAGCCCCCGTCTTTCGGAGAATCCGAGAATCATTTTGGTTGGAAGCGACCCTACAGATCATTGCGTCCGACCATCCCCTATCTCTGGCTGCCCTCAGCAGACTCTGGCTGTGGAGTCCCTGAGCACAGCCCACATCTTTCCCCACTGCCCCAGGCAGACCTGCGGCACCCAGGGATTTTGCCGAAGGTTCTCCCTTCCTTCCCTTCATCCCGCAGGATGGGAGAGAGACACCCCAGGCGCCGCAGGGTGAGCTGGGCAGGCGGTCCCCCTGTCATCATCGGGGAGGCCTGGGGGGAGAGACCCCCCAGCCCTCCTGGGGGGGCCTTGGAGGAGAGACCCCCCAGCCCTCCTGGGGGGCCTGGGAGGAGAGACCCCCCAGCCCTCCTGGGGGGGCCTTGGAGGAGAGACCCCCCAGCCCTCCTGGGGGGACCTTGGAGGAGACACCCCCCAGCCTTCCCAGGGTGGCCTGGGAGGAGACACCCCCCAGCCCTCCTGGGGGGGCCTGGGAGGAGAGACCCCCCAGCCCTCCTGGGGGGTCCTTGGAGGAGAGACCCCCCAGCCCTCCTGAGGGGCCTCGGAGGAGAGACCCCCCAGCCTTCCCAGGGTGGCCTGGGAGGAGGTTTGGGGTCCCCAGGAGGACAGCCCTCCACAGGAGCCCTCTGAGACGTCCCCGATCTGGCACCTGGAGATCGGTGAGTGAGGGGCGCTGATTGTCTGGGCAGGGTGAGGCCCAGAGATCGTTCCCCACTCGACACCAGGGTCACGGTTCCCCACACGCTGGCAGGGGGTTCCATGGCTGGGGATGATGCTGCCTGAAGCCCAGGGCTGCTCCGAGCTGGGAGCCGGCCCCAGCACAGCACAGCGGGCAGAGGGGACCCAGCTCCTGCTGCAGGGCACGGGCAGCGAGAGGCAGCTGGGTGGGCAGGAGGCAGCCGTGCTGTGGGACGGGGACCTTTCCTGCCCGTCTGAAGCGAGTTCCTCACTCGCTGCACCGGGCGCTTTCCCCGTCCTGCCTGGCTCGAGCATCGCAGCCCGTCTGCCGGGCACCCTGCAGCCCTGGCACGCATGGGGAGACTGTGCCGGGGCAGCGGGCGTGCGGCTGGACGGGGGGCAGAGCTCCTTCTGCTCTGTCCTGCCTGCAAACCTCTCTGCAGCCCTCCCTGCTCTCCCCCTTTATTAGATGCCACCTGGTTGCCGGTGTATGAATTTGCAAAGGGACACGTGGACTTCATCACGGCCTCTGTCAGAAACCCAGAAAAGGTAACCGCGGCCGCTTTAAAGGCGGCTGTGCTGGCGGCTGCTGCCAGGGGCTCTGCTGCGGGTGCTGGAGGGTGCTGGCTGGGCAGAGCTGCTGCTCCCAGGTCTCCACATGGCACTGCACCCCCCTGCTGCGGTGCCCGCTGCTCGTGTGTCCTGATTCTCACACTCCCTGTTTGCCTCTCTGCTCCCTGGCTCTAGGAGGAGAGCCACAAGATGCAGTTTCTGCAGAGCATCTGTGCCCTGTGTGACACCAGCAGGGGCTCCGGCTTGTCCCCGGGCCTAGATCTCTTCTGCCAGATATTCCAGCTGGCAGACAAAATCAAGGTGAGGGGACACCCAGCGGCTCTGGGGAAGGGCTTGAGGCCCCTGACACTGGCACCCAGTGAGGACATTGTTGGGCAGGGCCAGGGGCTGGTGGCGCTGGGTCCCATCCGGCTGTGCTCTGCAGGTGCTGCTGGCAGAGGAGCCCAGGGACCAACTGCGCACGGCGCTGCGGCAGATCGCCATGCGTGCCATTGCTGAATTGAGGTACCTGCCCATCCCTCCGGGGACCCCTGCCCCCGAGCCCCGTGTCCACCTGTACGAGGCCTCAGCACTGCTCCCAGCACCAGTGTCTGCCTGGCCCGTCTCTCTTTGCAGCCTAGTGGACATGGTGCTGGAGGGCACGGAGACAAGCCTCCTCGAAGCCTGCTTCTCCAGCGTCTTCTTGCTTCCTCCAGAAGAGGAAATGCAGGGCCTGGCCTGTGACCTCTACCATGTGGTAAGTGCTGGGAGAGCTACAGGAGCCCCCAGTCCCTCTGGGCGCTCTCCAGCCACCCTGCGCTGTGATATGACCAGAGATCCAAGCAGGGCAGGGTCTCAGCTCTGCTGTCCCACCCTCATCCCTCGGTCCCCTGCCTGCGGGCCTGCCCATGTCCAGTGCTGCAGGCTGCTCTGCCCGCAGCAGATTATTTGTCCCTGGGTCTCTCCCAGGCACAGCGCAGCAGTGCGGGAGTCGTCCCTCAGTGCTGGGAGTTCAGATCAGTCCCCTGGGGGTGAGAGGGGTGGCAGGAAACACGACCACAACTCCTTGTCTTCTTGCAGACCATGCGGTCCATGGACAACATGCTAACTAGGCTGGTGCTCCGGTGTCGTGTCTCCAGAGTCAGTGACCTGCTGCACAATATCTTCCAGGTCTGGATGTGCAAAGTCTGGGCTTCGCAAGGGCTGTTCCTCACCCTGGGGGACAGGGTGTCCACTCTGGAGCGGACAGTCCCACCCCGTGCCGTGCAGAGAGCGCTGCCGGGAGGGTGCCCACCTCCCCGGGGAGCCAGGGGCTGCCCGCCAGGCTCTTCCGCAGCACAGTGGCCGCAGAGGGTGGCATCTGCCTTCCTGCCTGGCCACAGGGCTGGCCTGGGGCGTGTGCCCCAAGCCTGCCAGGGACCCCAGGGCAAGAGCCTCCTACAGGCTTTGTGCAAGAGCAGGGGAAGCCTTGATGGACTGGGCCAGTCCAGCCCAGGACCTGAGCTTCTGCTGGAGCGCTGGCTGCTCCCAGGGCTCTCCAGCAGCTTGTCTCTCCCCAGATGCTCTTGACCTTCACCAGCTCCAGCAGAGCATGTGTGCAGGAGAGGGCTATGGGCAGGATCGCTATGCTGAGCCATTTACTGTCCAACTTAGTGAAGGTAAGGGCCAGGCACACCCTGCTCTGCCAGGACCCAGCTCTGCCCCAGTCCTGTTACTGTTGAGTAACCAAAGCTTTGTTAAACGAGACCGTACCCCGATTTGGGGTACCCGCCGTGATGTCCTCTGCTAGAGGCCCCGTTTGTTGCACAGGTAGTGCTGCAAGTCAGTGAAGCATTAGAGATCGATTGGCAGTTGCGGACTCGCTACAAGCCTTAAGCAAGTGGGCAGGTAGAATAGAAAACGAATCATTTAATGGAACAGCAGGCAAACAGAATTGGCCAGGAAACTAACTGGAAGCAGAATCCAGCACTACCTTTAGCGCTGCTCAGAATGAGCGGGAAGCCCCGAGCCGAGGAAAACGAAGTCTTTTCTTTCAACCCACTAGATGAAGTTTCTGTGAAAGCTTTTTCACGTCAGCCTCGAGAAGAGAAGTGGAATGGGCTGTTCAGCTGCTGCTGACGCCTTTACTGCCATCACGATTAGAGAACAACCCGCCTGCATTCACTGTTCAAGGGTGAAGAAAGCAGCAGAGAAGAAACAGACGTCGGAGCCAGTAGGACCTGCCGCTTTCCAGTTCTCTCGGCGCTGATCTCAGTGAGCCTAGAACGTCATGCACTTCAATGCCTGAAGATCCAGTCAGTGCTGCTGTGGCTGGAACTTACCTGTCCTCTAGCGGAGGACAGCAGAGCGGGGACCCCAAATCGGGGTATGGTCTCACCTCACAAAGCTTTAGATACTTTTGCAGCTTTACGAGCTGGGCAGGGGATGCTTCTGGCCAGCCTGAGAAGGTCTCTGTTAACACCAGCAAACCCCCTTTTCCAGGGAGTCTGGAGAAATCTAGTTGCTAATGCTGACCTGCTACATTTCCTTTTCTAATTGTTCGCATTTGTACCATATTTATCATATTAAGCTTGTTTTCCAGACATAGTTCACATTGCTGGGTCACTTGTTTCCAAATGCTACATAAATTCACTCTTTCCTTTTAATCAGATCTTGGGATAGAGCATCAGCTCCCCAGTGAGCTTCGCTGTGTTCTAATATGGTTTCCCGTAACGTACTGCAAGACAGAGTTCACTGATGTTGGTTCCATAACGTCACCATAATTTGGTGAACAATGTGTCAGGTTGAATTTTATTGACTCCTCTCCAGTCCTGCACTAACCCTACAGCTTTACCATCGCGGTTCTTTACTCGCATTCTATCAGCAGCCCACACTGCAGGAAGTCGCTCGTCCTTCTCGGGAGCCTCTGCTTCCCTCAGCTTTCCAGAAGACATCCTGGTGTGTTCCAGCACATCCTCCTCCACTGCCCTGCAGAAACTCCTTTTGCCTCCGTGCCATCCCCAGCACCGACACCGCTCTCTTGGTTAATAGGAACTCAAAGGAGAAGACAGTGATACTGCTCTGAGCACAAAAACAAGCAGTACTAATGAACCACATGCTGACAGCAGACGTTCTGCCCTTCTTTCAACTGCTCCTATTTCTGTAGCACTATATCAAAGCATTTTGCAGCTGTTAATTGTGGAGATTTGATGGGCTTCAACCCTGCCCGGGGAAACTGAGGCTGGAGATTAGGAAGCAATTCTGTGCAGAGAGTGGTCAGGACTGGAATGGCTGCCCAGGGAGGGGCTGGACTCGCCGTCCTGGAGGGGTTTAAACTGAGACTGGCCATGGCACTCAGTGCCATGATCTGGTCAATGGGCTGGAGCTGGACCAAGGGCTGGACTGGATGAGCTCTGAGGGCTTTTCCAGCCCAGTCCATCCTGGGATTCTGTGATTCTGTGATGTGAAAACCAACATGCAGTGGTGGTAGAAACTGGAAATCTGACCTGGAATGATGGAGTCCGTCTTTGAGGGCAGAAATCCGTTGCCCAAGGTCGCTGGGTCTTCATCGAGAACACGGAGAACTTGTGCAGCGATGCGGGCGGCGGAGGAACAAGCTGAGACGACTCAATGTGAGCGATAAAGCATAGTTCACTTTATTAGTTCAAACAGCGCATACTTATAGAGTCTACAATAATTATGCCTACTTGTCACTCACTAATTGGCTTAAGCTCTAACGATGACATTTGCATGGTCCTCCAGCTTGCGGCTCGCTAGCTATGCATGTTTCCTTAAAGTCATCTATGAAACGATGACATTTGCATGGTCCTCCAGCTTGCGGCTCGCTAGCTATGCATGTTTTCTTAAAGTCATCTATGAAACTCTGCCAAGGCTGCAGTGTCCTTGCCGCTCCCTCATGACCAGCAGTGTCCACTGAGGCCTATTGAGGCACTGAGGCCTAGTTAGGCTAAGCTCCTAAATCATGCCAAACCGCCAACTTATCAGAACAAAACTCTTAGTAGAACAAACTCCGGCCGTGCAACTGCTCCGTGGATTCATGTCCTTTCAGCCCCTCGCTAACACAGCGCCCTGCAGGGCCGGGGCGGCTGCTCTGCACCCAGAGCGGCCACACGAGGAGCAGGTCCTGCAGCAGCAGCGTCTGCACCGGGGAGGTGTCTCCTCACCCTCCGCACTGGGCCTGGGGCCGCGGCGCCCGAGCCCTGGAGCATTTCTGACGCTGCTCTCCCGCCTTTCTCCCTGTTCACGGCTCAGCAGAGGAGCCGCGTGAACAGCCCGCCAGGAGCTGCCCGAGCGCCCGGCGACACCGCCGAGCGCAGCCCAGGACCCGGCGCCCCGACCAGGGTCTCTCCAGCACCCTGGGGGAGGCTTCCACGCACTGCGGGGGGAAGGGACTGGCTGGGGAAACTGGGCTTGAACCAGTGTCTCCGGAGCCCCGGGATGCTGCTGGGGCTGGTTCAGTGCCCCTGTGTGCAAACCTCAGGTGTGAATTGGCCTCACGTCCTCTGCAGGGGCTCAGGGTGTTCGCAAACCAGACGCACAACCGCGGACGTAGTTCTATGCGGCGCTTTTATTTCAGCGCTGGGAAGCCAGGGGTTCGCACCCAAAGCTTCCACCACTGGTTCGAACTCCACCACGTTTATACAATTTGGTTACACACATATTCATCAGGGTTACAACGTGTGTGTTGCATGTTCATCAGATTTCACCACTATTTCACAATATCACTGCAGCCCCTCGGAACTGCTCTGAGCATGCGCAGCGCCCTCTGGTGGCCGCTCAGGGCTCTGCAGGATGGAGTCAGGAGTCTGCTGCGCCCGTGGACTTGTCACCTTCTGTCACCGCCATGCGCTGTTCCTGTGCTCATTGTGAAATCCTGTAAAATACTCCGATTTCTTAGCTGTGCGTTCTCAGCACATCCTATCCGTTCAAGGTAAGACAAGGACTCACTGAGGACTAACCTTCAGTTCTCTCTTTGTATGCAACCTGCAAAGCCTCGAGATAAGGGAAGAATCTTGGATACAGTTCACAAAGCTTAGTTACCACTAGAACAGAAACACTACCAGGATGACTCGGGGGAGGGGGCTGTCTGCGTGTGGGGGGGAGGGGGGCTTGTGGGGTGGGGACACCACTCCAATTTCCCGGTCCGGTCCTTTCCCGTCCGCTCCGGTCCGGTCCGATCCGGTCCACTCCAATTTCCCGGTCCGGTCCTTTCCCGTCCGCTCCGCTCCGATCCGATCCGGTCCACTCCAATTTCCCAGTCCGGTCCGGTCCTTTCCCGTCCGCTCCGGTCCGATCCGTTCCACTCCAATTTCCCGGTCCGGTCCTTTCCCGTCCGGTCCAATTTCCCGGTCCGATCCGATCCGTTCCACTCCAACTTCCCGGTCCGGTCCGGTCCTTTCCCGTCCGCTCCGGTCCGGCGAACGGTGGCGGCGGCAGCAGCGGCTCCCTGTCCCCGCCGCGCCTCTTCTCGTCTCTCTTTTCCCCGGCGGAAGAGGCGGGGGGGGAGAGAGCCGGCGGGTGGGGGAGCGGGCTCCGCCGCCCCCCGCCGACGCCAAACTTAGGGGGCCGGGGGAGGCCCCGGGCTGGGCGTGTCCCGCGCCAGCGGCGGGCGGCCCGAGCCACGCCTCTCCTGCCCGGACGCCTGGGTCCCTCCTCAGTGCAATCTATGGGGCCCGGACGCCTGGGTCCCTCCTTGGTCAAATCTATGGGGCCCGGACGCCTGGGTCCCTCCTTGGTCAAATCTATGGGGCCCAGACGCCTGGGTCCCTTCTCTATCAAATCTCTGGGGCCCGGACGCCTGGGTCCCTCCTTAGTGCAATAATCTATGGGGCCCGAACGCCTGGGTCCCTCATCCATCAAATCTATGGGGCCCGGACGCCTGGGTCCCTCCTCGGTCGAATCTATGGGGCCTGGACGCCTGGGTCCCCTCTTTGTCAAATCTATGGGGCCCGGACGCCTGGGTCCCTTATTGGTCACCTCTATGGGGCCCGGATGCCTGGGTCCCTCCCCATTACAATCTATGGGGCCCGGACGCCTGGCTCCCTCATCCAACAAAAGTATGGGGCCCGGACGCCTGGGTCCCTTCTCAGTCAAATCTATGGGGCCTGGACGCCTGGGTCCCTTCTCAGTCAAATGTATGGGGCCCGGACGCCTGGGTCCCTCCTCGGCAAAATCTATGGGGCCCGGACGCCTGGGTCCCTCATCCATCAAATCTATGGGGCCCGGACGCCTGGGACCCTTATTGGTCAAATCTATGGGGCCCGGACGCCTGGGTCCCTTCTCGCTTAAATCTATGGGGCCCGGACGCCTGGGTCCCTCCTCGTTGCAATCTATGGGGCCCGGACGCCTGGGTCCCTCCTCGGTCAAATCTATGGGGCTCGGACGCCTGGGTCCCTCCCCATTACAATCTATGGGTCCCGAACGCCTGGGTCCCTTATTGGTTAAATCTATGGGCCCCGGACGCCTGGGTCCCTCTCCGGTCAAATCTATGGGGCCCTGACGCCTGGGTCCCTCCTCAGTGCAATCTTTGGGGCCAGGACGCCTGGGTCCCTCATACGTCAAATCTATGGGGCCCGGACGCCTGGGTCCCTCTTTGGTCAAATCTATGGGGCCCGGACTCCTGGGTCCCTCCCCAGTGTAATAATCTATGGCGACCAGACACCTGGGTCCCTTCTCTGTAAAATCTATGGGGCCCGGACGCCTGGGTCCCTCCTCGGTCAAATCTATGGGGCCCGGATGCCTGGGTCCCTTATTTGTCAAATCTATGGGGCCCTGACGCCTGGGTCCCTCCTCATTGCAATTTATGGGGCCCAGACGCCTGGGTCCCTCATCCATCAAATCTATGGGGCCTGGACGCCTGGGTCCCTCATCCATCAAATCTATGGGGCCCGGACGTCTGGGTCCCTTCTCAGTCAAATCTATGGGGCCCGGACGCCTGGGTCCCTTGTCTGTATAATCTATGGGTCCCGGACGCCTGGGTCCCTTCTCAGTCAAATCTATGGGGCCCGGATGCCTGGGTCCCTCCTTATTGCAATAATCTATGGGCCCCGGACGCCTGGGTCCCTCCTCGGTCAAATCTATGGTGCCCGGACGCCTGGGTCCCTCTTTGCTGCAATGATCTATGGGGCCCGAACGCCTGGGTCCCTCCTCCTTCAAATCTATGGGGCCCGGACGCCTGGGTCCCTCCTCGGTCAAATCTATGGGGCCCGGACGCCTGGGTCCCTCCCCATTCAAATCTATGGTGCCCGGACGCCTGGGTCCCTCCTCGTTCAAATCTATGGGGCCCGGACGCCTGGGTCCCTCCTCATTCCAATATCTATGGGGCCCGGACGCCTGGGTCCCTGTTTGGTCAAATCTATGGGGCCCGGACGCCTGGGTCCCTTCTTGGTCAAATCTATGGGGCTTGGACGCCTGGGTCCCTCCCCATTCAAATCTATGGGGCCCGGACGCCTGTGTCCCTCCTCAGTCAAATCTATGGGGCCCGGACGCCTGGGTCCCTCCTCGGTTGAATCTATGGGTCCCGGACGCTTGGGTCCCTGTTTGGTGAATCTATGGGGCCCGGACTCCTGGGTCCCTCCTGTGTCAAATCTATGGGGCCCGGACGCCTGGGTCCCTCCTCGGTCAAATCTATGGGGCCCGGACGCCTGGGTCCCTCCCCATTACAATCTATGGGACTCGGATGCCTGGGTCCCTTCTCCGTCAAATCTATGGGGCCCGGACACCTGGGTCCGTTCTCTATAAAATCTATGGGGCCAGGACGCCTGGGTCCCTTATCAGTCAAATCTATGGGGCCAGGACGCCTGGGTCCCTCTTCAGTGCAATCTATGGGGCCCGGACGCCTGGGTCCCTGTTTGGTCAAATCTATGGGGCCCGGACGCCTGGGTCCCTTCTTGGTCAAATCTATGGGGCTTGGACGCCTGGGTCCCTCCCCATTCAAATCTATGGGGCCCGGACGCCTGGGTCCCTCCTGAGTCAAATCTATGGGGCCCGGACGCCTGGGTCCCTCCTCGGTTGAATCTATGGGTCCCGGACGCTTGGGTCCCTGTTTGGTGAATCTATGGGGCCCGGACTCCTGGGTCCCTCCTGTGTCAAATCTATGGGGCCCGGACGCCTGGGTCCCTCCTCGGTCAAATCTATGGGGCCCGGACGCCTGGGTCCCTCCCCATTACAATCTATGGGACTCGGATGCCTGGGTCCCTTCTCTGTCAAATCTATGGGGCCCGGACACCTGGGTCCGTTCTCTATCAAATCTATGGGGCCAGGACGCCTGGGTCCCTTATCAGTCAAATCTATGGGGCCAGGACGCCTGGGTCCCTCTTCAGTGCAATCTATGGGGCCCGGACGCCTGGGTCCCTCCTCAGTGCAATCTATGGGGCCCGGACGCCTGGGTCCCTTCTCTGTAAAATCTATTGAGCCCGGACGCCTGGGTCCCTCTTTGGTCAAATCTATGGGGCCAGGACGCCTGGGTCCCTTCTCTGTAAAATGAATGGGGCCCGGACGCCTGGGTCCCTGTTTGGTCAAATCTATGGGGCCCGGACGCCTGGGTCCCTTCTCTCTAAAATCTATGGGGCCCGGACGCCTGGGTCCCTCCCCGTTCAAATCTATGGGGCCCGGATGCCTGGGTCCCTTATTTGTCAAGTCTATGGGGCCCGGACGCCTGGGTCCCTCCTTGGTCAAATCTATGGTGCCCGGACGCCTGGGTCCCTCCTCAGTTAAATCTACGGGGCCCGGACGCCTGGGTCCCTCTTTGGTGAAATATATGGGGCCCGGACGCCTGGGTCCCTTCTCTGTAAAATCTATGGGGCCCGGACGCCTGGGTCCCTCTTTGGTCAAATCTATGTGGCCCGGACGCCTGGGTCCCTTCTCAGTCAAATCTATGGGGCCCGGACGCCTGGGTCCCTCCTTGGTCAAATCTATGGGGCCCGGACGCCTGGGTCCCTGTTTGGTCAAATCTATGGGGCCCAGACGCCTGGGTCCCTCCTCGGCAAAATCTATGGGGCCCGGACGCCTGGGTCCCTCCTCGGTCCAATCTATGGGGCCCGGACGCCTGGGTCCCTTCGCTATCAAATCTATGGGGCCCGGACGCCTGGGTCCCTCTGTGTTCAAATCTATGGGGCCCGGACGCCTGGCTCCCTTCTCTTTAAAATCTATGGGGCCCGGACGCCTGGGTCCCTCCTTAGTGCAATAATCTATGGGGCCCGAACGCCTGGGTCCCTTATTGGTCAAATCTATGGGGCCCGGACGCCTGGGTCCCTCCTCAGTGCAATCTATGGGGCCCGGACGCCTGGGTCCCTTCTCTTTAAAATCTATGGGGCCGGACGCCTGGGTCCCTCTCCATTCAAATCTATGGGGTCCGGACGCCTGGGTCCCTCCTTGGTCAAATCTATGGGGCCCGGACGCCTGGGTCCCTTCTCTATCAAATCTATGGGGCCCGGACGCCTGGTTCCCTTTTCTGTCAAATCTATGGGGCCCGGACGCCTGGTTCCCTTTTCCGTCAAATCTATGGGGCCCGGACGCCTGGGTCCCTCCTCGGTCAAATCTATGGGGCCCGGACGCCTGGGTCCCTGCTCGATCAAATCTATGGGGCCGAAACGCCTGGGTCCCTTCTCTGTAAAATCTATGGGGCCCGGACGCCTGGGTCCCTCCTCGGTCAAATCTATAGGGCCCGAACGCCTGGGTCCGTCCTCATTCATATCTATGGGGCCCGGACGCCTGGGTCCCTCCTCGGTCCAATCTATGGGGCCCGGACGCCTGGGTCCCTTCGCTCTCAAATCTATGGGGCCCGGATGCCTGGGTCCCTCTTGTGTCAAATCTATGGGGCCCGGATGCCTGGGTCCCTCCTCGTTCAAATCTATGGGGCCCGGATGCTTGGGTCCCTCATCGGTCAAATCTATGGGGCCCGGACACCTGGGTCCCTCCTCGGTCAAATCTATGGGTCCCCATAGTGTCACCGTTTTGTCGGGGATTTGGAACATTTCCGGAGACTTTCCGAAGTTTCCCCGGGATTTCCCAATTTTTGGAGCGAACTCCAAACATGTTGTGGAGGGTTGAGATTGCGGGGTGACAATCAAACCCTGGCAGATGTGTTGTTAACCCCCTCTCCCCCCACTTCCCCCTTGTGCCCCTCCCTCTCCCCCCTTCCACTCAGCACAGGCGATCGGGAGGGAGAGAAGGACAGGGAGAAGAGAGCTGGAAAAATTAAAGATGTTTTACTAATGCTACTAATAAGAATAGAGAAAATAATACAAAATATACAAAACCAATCTTGAAAATCCCAGCAGCTGCAGAGCCGGCCACCAAAGTCCTGGACTGGACTCTGCAGCCACCGGAGCTGGATTCAGTCTGTCACTGGCCTCAGTTCTCAGGGATGAGTAGCAAGATCCTCTCCTAATGTCGGCCATAAGGAAAAAGGGACGAGATCCTCGTGATCTCCCACTTTTATATGAAGTATTCACGTGAATGGAATGTTACACACAGTTGGTCAGTTTCTTGGTCACTTGTTTCTCGTTACCCCTCTCACGAGATGTCCATCCATGCTTATCAATAAGTTTGCATTCCATTGCTAGGTTTACCAAAACATGTGTCTGGTTCTCCAGGAAAATGCAGTTAATATGAAGCTTTAGCTGACAGGCAAAATTCACTGAAAGAGAAACTTGTTTTTAACAAAACCAGGACACACATTCACGTCAAAATCTCTCAAACGCCAGTGGAGATTCTGAAAATCAATGTTGATATGTTTGGAGTTCCCTTCAAAATTTGGGAAATCCCAGGGAAACTTTGGAAATTCTCAGGAAATGTTCCAAATCCCCGACAAAATGGTGACACTTTCAGGTCAAAATCTCTCAAACTCCAGTGGAGATTCTTAAAATCAATGGTGACATGTTTGGAGTTCCCTCCAAAATTTGGAAATATAGATTTATTGATGTGACAGAGGAGGGACCCAGGCGTCCAGGCCCCATAGATTTGAACGGGGAGGGACCCAGGCGTCCGGGCCCCATAGATTTGAACGGGGAGGGACCCAGGCGTCCGGGCCCCATAGATTTGAGCAAGGAGGGAGGGACCCAGGCGTCCGGGCCCCATAGATTTGACCGAGAAGGGACGCAGGCGTCCGGGCCCCATAGATTTCAATTGGGAGGGACCCAGGCGTCCGGGCCCCATAGATTGCACTGAGGAGGGACCCAGGCGTCCGGGCCCCATAGATTGCAGTAAAGAGGGACCCAGGCGTCCGGGCCCCATAGATTTGACCAAACAGGGACCCAGGCGTCCGGGCCCCATAGATTTGACCAAAGAGGGACCCAGGCGTCCGGACCCCATAGATTTGACCAAGGAGGGACCCAGGCGTCCGGGCCCCATAGATTTTACAGAGAAGGGTCCCAGGCGTCCAGGCCTCATAGATTTGAATGAGGAGGGACCCAGGCGTCCGGGCCCCACAGATTTGACCAAAGAGGGACCCAGGCGTCCGGGCCCCATAGATTTGACTGAGAAGGGACCCAGGCGTCCGGGCCCCACAGATCTGACCGAGGAGGGACCCAGGCGTCCGGGCCCCATAGATTTGACCAATAAGGGACCCAGGAGTTCGGGCCCCATATATTTGACCAAAGAGGGACCCAGGTGTCCGGGCCCCATAGATTCGACCAAGAAGGGGCCCAGGCGTCAGGGCCCCATTGATTTGATGGATAAGGGACCCAGGCGTCCGGGCCCCATAGATTTGACCGAGAAGGGACGCAGGCGTCCGGGCCCCATAGATTTCAATTGGGAGGGACCCAGGCGTCCGGGCCCCATAGATTGCACTGAGGAGGGACCCAGGCGTCCGGGCCCCATAGATTGCAGTAAAGAGGGACCCAGGCGTCCGGGCCCCATAGATTTGACCAAACAGGGACCCAGGCGTCCGGGGCCCATAGATTTGACCAAACAGGGACCCAGGCGTCCGGGCCCCATAGATTTGACCAAACAGGGACCCAGGCGTCCGGGCCCCATAGATTTGACCAAAGAGGGACCCAGGCGTCCGGACCCCATAGATTTGACCAAGGAGGGACCCAGGCGTCCGGGCCCCATAGATTTTACAGAGAAGGGTCCCAGGCGTCCAGGCCTCATAGATTTGAATGAGGAGGGACCCAGGCGTCCGGGCCCCACAGATTTGACCAAAGAGGGACCCAGGCGTCCGGGCCCCATAGATTTGACTGAGAAGGGACCCAGGCGTCCGGGCCCCACAGATCTGACCGAGGAGGGACCCAGGCGTCCGGGCCCCATAGATTTGACCAATAAGGGACCCAGGAGTTCGGGCCCCATATATTTGACCAAAGAGGGACCCAGGTGTCCGGGCCCCATAGATTCGACCAAGAAGGGGCCCAGGCGTCAGGGCCCCATTGATTTGATGGATAAGGGACGCAGGCGTCCGGGCCCCATAGATTATTGCACTGGGGAGGGACCCAGGTGTCCGGGCCTCATAGATTTGAATGAGGAGGGACCCAGGCGTCCGGGCCACACAGATTTGACCAAAGACGGACCCAGGCGTCCGGGCCCCATAGATTTGACTGAGAAGGGACCCAGGCGTCCGGGCCACACAGATTTGACCAAAGACGGACCCAGGCGTCCGGGCCCCATAGATTTGACTGAGAAGGGACCCAGGCGTCCGGGCCCCATAGATCTGACCGAGGAGGGACCCAGGCGTCCGGGCCCCATAGATTTGACCAATAAGGGACCCAGGAGTTCGGGCCCCATAGATTTGACCAAAGAGGGACCCAGGCGTCCAGACCCCATAGATTTGAACGTGGAGGGACCCAGGCGTCCGGGCCCCATAGATTTGAGCAAGGAGGGACGGGACCCAGGTGTCCGGGCCCCATAGATATTGCACTGAAAAGGGACCCAGGCGTCCGGGCTCCATATATTAGACCAAGAAGGGACCCAGGCGTCCGGGCCCCATAGATTTGATATAGAAAGGACCCAGGCGTCCGGGCCCCATAGATTGCACTGGTGAGGGACCCAGGCGTCCGGGCCCCATAGATTTGACGTATTGGGGACCCAGGCATCCGCGCCCCATAGATTTGACCAAGGAGGGACCCAGGCGTCCGGGCCCCGTAGATTTGACTGAAAAGGGACCCAGGCGTCCGGGCTCCATAGATTTCAATTGGGAGGGACCCAGGCGTCCGGGCCCCATAGATTGCACTGAGGAGGGACCCAGGCGTCCACACCCCATAGATTTGAACGGGGAGGGACGCAGGCGTCCGGGCCCCATAGATTTGAGCAAGGAGGGATGGGACCCAGGCGTCCGGGCCCCATAGATTTGACCGAGGAGGGACCCAGGCATCCGGGCCCCATAGATTTGACCAAAGAGGGACCCAGGCGTCCGGGCCCCATAGATTTGACCAATAAGGGACCCAGGAGTTCGGGCCTCATAGATTTGACCAAATAGGGACCCAGGCGTCCTGGCCCCATAGATTTGACCGAGGAGCTACCCAGGTGTCCGGGCCCCATAGATTTAAACGGGGAGGGACCCAGGCGTCCGGGTCCCATAGATTTGATGGAGGAGGGACCCAGGCGTCCGGGCACCATATATTTGACCGAGGAGGGACCCAGGCGTCCGGGCCCCATAGATATGACCGAGGAGGGACCCAGGCGTCCGGGCCCCATAGATTTGAATGAGGAGGGACCCAGGCGTCCGGGCCACACAGATTTGACCAAAGACGGACCCAGGCGTCCGGGCCCCATAGATCTGACCGAGGAGGGACCCAGGCGTCCGGGCCCCATAGATTTGACCAATAAGGGACCCAGGAGTTCGGGCCCCATAGATTTGACCAAAGAGGGACCCAGGCGTCCAGACCCCATAGATTTGAACGTGGAGGGACCCAGGCGTCCGGGCCCCATAGATTTGAGCAAGGAGGGACGGGACCCAGGTGTCCGGGCCCCATAGATATTGCACTGAAAAGGGACCCAGGCGTCCGGGCTCCATATATTAGACCAAGAAGGGACCCAGGCGTCCGGGCCCCATAGATTTGATATAGAAAGGACCCAGGCGTCCGGGCCCCATAGATTGCACTGGTGAGGGACCCAGGCGTCCGGGCCCCATAGATTTGACGTATTGGGGACCCAGGCGTCCGCGCCCCATAGATTTGACCAAGGAGGGACCCAGGCGTCCGGGCCCCATAGATTTCAATTGGGAGGGACCCAGGCGTCCGGGCCCCATAGATTGCACTGAGGAGGGACCCAGGCGTCCATACCCCATAGATTTGACCGAGGAGGGACCCAGGCGTCCGGGCCTCATAGATTTGACCAAAGACGGACCCAGGCGTCCGGGCCCCATAGATTTGATCGAGGAGGGACCCAGGCGTCCGGGCCCCATAGATTTGACCAATAAGGGACCCAGGAGTTCGGGCCTCATAGATTTGAACAAATAGGGACCCAGGTGTCCGGGCCCCATAGATTTGAACGGGGAGGGACCCAGGCGTCCGGGTCCCATAGATTTGAACGGGGAGGGACCCAGGCGTCCGGGTCCCATAGATTTGATGGAGAAGGGACCCAGGCGTCCGGGCCCCATAGATCTGAGCCAGGAGGGACCCAGGTGTCCGGGCCCCATTGATTGTATACAGGAGGGACCCAGGCGTCCGGGCCCCATAGATTGCTCTGGGAAGGGACCCAGGCGTCCGGGCCTCATAGATTTGAATGAGGAGGGACCCAGGCGTCCGGGCCCCATAGATTTGAATGGGGAGGGACCCAGGCGTCCGGGCCCCATAGATTTGACGGATGAGGGACCCAGGCGTCCGGGCCCCATAGATTGCAGTGAGGAGGGACCCAGGCGTCCGGGCCCCACAGATTTGACCAAAGACGGACCCAGGCGTCCGGGCTTCATAGATTTGAATGAGGAGGGATCCAGGCGTCCGGGCCCCATAGATTTGACCAAATAGGGACCCAGGTGTCCGGGCCCCATAGATTGCAGTGAGGAGGGACCCAGGCATCTGGGCCGCATAGATTTGAGCCAGGAGGGACCCAGGCGTCCGGGCCCCATAGATTTGACTGAGGAGGGACCCAGGCGTCCGGGCCCCATAGATTTAACTGAGGAGGAACCCAGGCGTCCGGGCCCCATAGATTATTGCACTGAAAAGGGACCCAGGTTTCTGGGCCCCATAGATTTGACCGAGGAGGGACCCAGGCGTCCGGGCCCATAGATTTGACTGAGGAGGGACCCAGGCGTCCGGGCCCCATAGATTTGACCAAAGACGGACCCAGGCGTCCGGGCCCCATAGATTTGACCAAAGACGGACCCAGGCGTCCGGGCCCCATAGATGGCAATGGGGAGGGACCCAGGCGTCCGGGCCCCATGGATTTGCCCCCCGAGGGCCGCAGGTGTGTCAGAGCGCATCAGGCCTTTCCAAGCAGTCGGTTCAATGTCTGTGTGCCTGTCTGCGCTGGGTGAAGAGCAGCGCTGCGTTCACAGGATCCCACGGGAACGGGCAGAGGAGAACTGCTCTGAAATGCAGATTATGGAACACGAGTGCCACGGGGTTACTGCAGGAACTCTCCAGCAACGCGGCAACATCGCACAGGTTACCAACTCCATTGCGGTCACAGAATAACTGGGGCAAGAATGAATGATGAGAATAGAAATCCCCGCAGCCAAGGCGCAGGTGCCTTCTGGACACAGACCATCGGTGCGTGACTCCTCCATTCAGGTGGTTTCTTGGGGAAGTTACTCAACATGAAGTGACCTCGATACACTGTCCCGCAAGCCTCCATGGCCTCCACAGCAATAACTGATGGCGTTTATGGTCATTGGGGTTCATCTCCCCCATCTCACCATGTGCATGCTCGCATCTCGCCTCATTGAAAATTTGGACTTCTGATCTAGTCTCTTGGTGTCCTTCCATGGAGGGAAGAACAACCTCTCCCAGCTCTGGTGAGAGGACAAGGACCTAGTTTTGAGCTCAGCACTCTCTAGAACTACCTGAAGGGCAGTTCTAGCCAGGTGGGGATTGGTCTCTTCTCCAGGCATCAGCAATAGGACAAGGGGCCATGGGCTTCAACTCTGCCAGGGGAAATTGAGGCTGGAGATGAGAAAGCAATTCTGTGCAGAGAGAGTGGTCAGGATTGGAATGGCTGCCCAGGGAGGTGCTGGACTCGCCGTCCCTGGAGGTTTTAAACTGAGATTGGACATGGCACTTAGTGCCATGATCTAATAAACGGACTAGAGTTGGACCAAGGGTTGGACTGGATGATCTCTGAGGGCTGTTCCAACCCAGTCCGTTCTGTGATTCTGTGATTCTCCAAGGCGGTTGCAAGGGGCTGGTCTGTGACCACTGTCCTGGAGTAGGTGCTCCATGTTGTCCAGGAGCGTGGGGACAGACCAGACCCTGCTCTGCTGATCTTTCATGTCTCTCCCAGGAGGCCTGGCTGTGAGAACATTGCCGTGTGCCCCCACCATGCACACTCACACACTTCATCTTTTCACGGGTGGTTTCCTCTCTGGGGCACTTTCCAGCCCAGCTCCTCCCCAGCTCTCCCCACATCCTGCTCCCACTCGAGCCCAGCCCAGCCCAGCAGGAAAGCCCAGTCTGGGCAGGCCCTGTAGAGTGAGATGGCAGAAACAGGTCAGTGACAGTGTCTCTCTGGCTGTCACGCTCAGGATGTCCCGATGCCCGGCAGCCTTCAGCACCCTGTGCCAGCCCTGCTCCCCAGGACAGCACCGAGTCCTGGCCCCGGGGCTCTTCAGGCAGCTCCTGCTGCCCCATGGACAGGGCAGCCTGCCCCAAACTAGCACCCACGGCAGAAAAGGGTTTCTCTTTCTGTGTCTGCACACACATGGTGCCCTGATCTTCTCCTGGGACATCCCATCTCCCCACAGAGCCTTTCCCCAAGGAGAGCACATCTGCACTGGCCTGGCCAGCTGTTCCTGTACCCTGTTCCCACATTCCCCACAGCCCCCAAGCTGGGGCTTTTGCTCTGTGCAGTGAGTGAGCTGTGATGCCCAGGCTGTGGTGACTCTGCGGGGACATACTGGTCAGGTTGAGAGACAGACCCAGCTGATGTTGGTCACTGTCACTGTGACGGCCTCCCACACGAGCTCTGAGGTGGCCATGGAGGGTGCTCAGAGCTGCCCTGCCTTATCCACCATCTGCCTGGGTGCTGGCCACCAACAACCCAAACCTGAACCACCAGCTCTACATCCCTCAAAAGCCAAACTGGGACCCTGATCTCATCCCACTGAGCCCACAGAAAACACAGAAAACAAAGCCTTTTGAGGGTCTATTCCTTACACATATTCTTGAAAGAGACTATGGAAAAAGACCTAAGCCTTTGAGCACTGTGCTAAGGAGATCCCCTTGCTGATGGAGATGCTGTTCTGGAGGCAGCTCTGTCACAGAAGTGCCCATTGCCTGTCCCTGCCTGTGGTCACAGGACTGACACACAGCGGGACTGTAACCAAGGGTCAGGAGTGCTCAGATCTTACACCAACACAAGGGCTCGCAGGAGAGTGGGGAAGTGGAAGGAGAACAGCTCTGGAAAGGACAAGGCTGGTGCTCCCTGGCAGAGCTGCTGTGCTGAGACTGTTTCCCTTCAATAATTTCTTTAGTACTTCTCTAGCTTTGTTGGTCTGGCATGGGAGAGCTTCAGGTCTGTTCTGGTTTGACTGAAAATGAGTTAATTTTCCTCATGCAGTTAGAAACCTTACTTTTTCATAGCTGGCATGGTCATTATTTGGATTTAGTTTGAGAACAAGAGATAACACCCCAGGACGGAGTTGATCTTTGTAATTGCTCTGGTCTGAGAGCCAAAGACACTCTGAGTGCTCTGCCCACAGGTGTGAGGCATTGAGGAAGCGGGGAGGGACGGGGCAGAGCTTGACTGACATCCAGGCTGACCAATGAGAGTGTTCCATCCCATTAGCCTCACGCTTCATCTTTAGGAGAGTTGGGATCTTCTGGCCTCTCTCTCTCAGCCTTTGGGCACTTTTATTTCTCTTGTGAGTTCTTCCTTAGTTTTTTTATGGGAGCCGGGGGAGCTCAGTTCAGGACGTTTGATTTGGCCTTTTGCCATTTTGGAGAGGCCTCTGCGCTTTTCTGCGGTTTTTCTCTCTTTGGGATCAGCTGTTGGGACCAGGGTGCTGCTTCCTGGGACTGGCTGTGTGCAGACAGAGTTTGTGAGGAATTGCATTGCGTAGCTTTTATTTTATCTTTCATCTCTATATTATATATATACTTACTAGCAGTGTATTAGTATTTTGTTATTTTATTAAGTTGTGTTTATCTCAATCCAAGTTTCCCATTTCCCTTTTGAGGGAAGGGGGTGAGTGAGTGTCTATTGTGGTTTTATTGCCAGCGCATTGAGTCTTTGCATTTTGGTTATTGATACTTGGGTGACCCAAGTGACACATGTGGAACTTGTCTGTCTTTCGGAGGGACACCAGCGCATTGGGCCTTTGCATTTTGGAAGCTTTGGTAACTTGGATAACTTTAAAAAAGGGAAAAAGAAAAGAAAAGAGTAAGGAAATTAGAGAAAAATGAGAAAACACTAAATAAAAGAGAAAAACAAGGAAACAGTAATTTGATAAAGGTACCTTTAATAACTTTGTTGTTCATGCATTAGTAATTGTATTGTTGTTTGCGTCTTTAGTGGTTTGTTGTTGTTGTTACTTGTGTCTTTGGTGATTTTCCAGTCCAATACTTACAGTTCACCAATCGTCTGTTATTGTGATCGTGAAATAGGGAGTGGATAATCAACAGGAGGGATTCAGAAGGAATCCCCTCCCCGTCCCGGGTTGTATTTTGTGACGTTGGAAAGAGATTGTTTGACTCCCTGGGGAACAGCAACCGGGGAGAATCTGTTTGAATTTTCTAATCAATGGAGGCCACTGTAAATAATATGAATATGCTGCACAGATCTGGGTGGGTATACTTTGTGATGTGTAGTATAGTAATGCCTTATATGTAATATATCATAAGAAGTGTATTTTAAATCATATATTGCCTATTGCATAATGCATATTACACAATAAATAAGGATACATAGGCATTATATTTATCCCCTTCAGATCTGTTTGTTTTGACCCTTGAACAGGATAATCAGGGAAAGAGATTGAAACACTATTGTATAGGGCAGATATTGTCAGGGAATATACAGGGAACTTAGATCAAAATTGTCCCTTGGTCGATCCAGGGTGGGATCATAACATTCTTAAATCTAACGACAGGCTGAATTGTTATTGACAGCGGATTTTATACAGGATTAGACACACTATACCTACAGCTATAAATATGCCAAAACTTTTTGAAATTAATCAGGATTGTAAGGAATCTCCAACTGGGTTTTTAAACCATCTCAAAGAGACATCTAGTTACAACAAATGATTGAAAAAAAGGTTTAATCAGGTAATAGCTATGCAATTACATACTGCTATGGCTATGCACTTATTAAACACAAAGGGGAGATGTGGCAGTGTGCTAAGATCGGGCCTGTGAGAAACTGCGAGAGTCGACAGTGTGAGAACGAGCACTAGTGGAAAAATACAAGCAGCAAGTACCGTATGCTGCAGATACATCAAGAACAGAGGGACTGATACAGGATTGATACATCAAGGACAGAGGGATAGCTTATGACAGACAAAACCTGTGTTTATGGCAGTAACTTTGGTGGGAACACAAAATATATCGTTTATGTAATGACTCACTTTGCAAATCAGCAAATGCTTGAGCAAGAATCATAGCAAGTATAAATGCAAGCCTGAGTTTGTAATAAATGTGTCTCATTGCACCTTCCCGAGAGTCCGTGCCTCATTCACTGCACCCTCACTGGCTGTTTGTTGAGACACAAAGCCACGGGCTGATCCCGACTGCCTCTGGGTGACCTCCTGCACCGCAGCACTGCCCTTCCACTGACGTTTCTTCCTCCTGATATCCAGAATGCACCTCCCAAGTTGTCCTTTTCAGTTATTATTTTTCTCCTCTCTCCAGCCTCTTCCCACTACCATGGAAAGCTCGACTATCTCAGAAACTGCTCTGCAGGCAGGGACCCCAACCCATCAGACTTCTTGTGGTCTTTAGCCTGACCGGAGAAAAGTAACCTCACCATGGACTCCTTATGCACCCATGGATGTTGAGAGACAGAGTGTTTCCCTTGTACACACAGGTGCAGGAGTCACTGTGTCTCTCTGACCTCCTGCTGCCACTCCAGGAGGCTGGGAGGCACCTCAGCCCTGCCGTTTGTCACCCTTCTCTGCACTTACATGAGATGCCCCATGGCATAAAGAATGGACATGGGAACTTCAGTTCCAGGAAGCACATCCCAGTGCTACATTCAGGTGGTTCCCCAAGGGATGTTACTCTCAACATGAAGTCACATCAAGATGCTGTCTGTCCCACTGACCTTCATGGAACCCCAAGGAATAGCTGATGGTGTTTCTGCTCACTTGGGTTCATCACCTCAGAAGCACTTCGTGCGTTTGTTTACATCTTGTCTACACAATGCAAACATCCACATCTGACCTACTCAATAGTTGTGATGCCAGGGAGGGTCAAAGAACCTCTTCAAGCTGAAGTGAAAAGCCAATGCTGGAAATGGTGGTTCTGAGGGGCTGGTCCATGATGATTGACCTGCAGCAGGTTCTCTAGGGTGTCCAGTGGACATGGGCACAACCACTCAGGGAGAAAATGATTTACATTATGTATGCTATGCAGAAGATTCTGGGCAGTTTATTGCTTCATAAAACAGCCATTCATTAGTTGCCACACTGAATCCTTGATCTCCTGGCTCCTCATGCTGTAGATGAGGGGGTTCACTGCTGGAGGCACCACTGAATACAGAACAGACACCACCAGGTCCAGCCATGGGGAGGAGATGGACGGGGGCTTCAGACAGGCAAACATGACAGTGCTGAGGAACAGGGAGACCACGGCCAGGTGAGGGAGGCAGGTGGAAAAGGCTTTGTGCCGTCCCTGCTCAGAGGGGATCCTCAGCACGGCCCTCAAGATCTGTACATAGGAGAAAAAAATGAAAACAAAACAGCTGAAGACTACTAAGAAAGAAACCACCAGAAACCAAACTTCCCTGAGGTAGGTGTCTGAGCAGGAGAGCTTGAGGATCTGGGGGATTTCACAGAAGAACTGGCCCAGGGCATTGCCCTTGCACAGGGGCAGTGAAAATGTATTGGCCGTGAGCAGCAGAGCATTGAGAAACCCAGTGGCCCAGGCAGCTGCTGCCATGTGGACACAAGCTCTGCTGCCCAGGAGGGTCCCGTAGTGCAGGGGTTTGCAGATGGCAACGTAGCGGTCGTAGGCCATGATGGTGAGGAGCCAATACTCTGCTGAAGCTAAAAAGACAACCAGAAACACTTGGGCAGCACATCCTGTGTAGGAGATGGCCCTGGTGTTCCAGAGGCAATTGGCCATGGACTTAGGGACAGTGGTGGAGATGTAGCCCAGGTCAATGACGGAGAGGTTGAGCAGGAAGAAGTACATGGGGGTGTGGAGGTGCTGGTCCCAGGCTATGGTGGTGATGATGAGGCCGTTGCCCAGGAGGGCAGCCAGGTAGATGCCCAGGAAGAGCCAGAAGTGCAAGAGCTGCAGCTCCCATGTGTCTGTGAACGGCAGGAGGAGGAACTGGGTGATGGAGCTGCTGTTGGACATTGGCTGCCTGTGGGCATGAGGACCTGTCATAGGAGGAAAAGATAGTGAAGGTTTAGATGAGACTTCTCTGGGAATAGTCAAAACGATTTCCCACAGACCCTCACACCCTGTCACACAAAGATACACTTTTTTTTTCTCCAGGAGAACGTCCTGGCTGGAGCCCTCGTCGGTGCTTGATGAGTGTGCAATGAAGAGCAGGGTGGGGCAGGGGCCAGTCCTGGGGTTCAGCTTTGTCAGCTGGAACCATTCCTGGTGCAGAAGGGACTGTCAGCATCTGTACCCCCAGGCCTGAGAAACTGAGTGTGAGAGGTTGACGTTTCTACAGCTCCTTCTCCCCTCCCACCCTGGGGAGTGTTCTTGGGTGTCAGAAACCCTCAGCATTTGTGCTGCACTCAGGGAGAACAGAGCGAGTCCTGCGAGACCAGAGGGTGCCTGTGGGTCAGTGCAGAGTGAGGGCAGCTGCTCTGTCCCTCTGTCTTGCTCCAGCTGCCCTGGGCTGGCACCTTTCTGAGATGGAGGCTGATCACACCCCCATGTTACCCTGAAAAGCCACCAGGCACTGCTGAGAGCAGAGGGATCCACCTCAGACCATGACAGGTCTCACCCTTCCCTATAAGGTCTCAGCATCCAACGTTCAGCCCAGGACATACACAGCTCACTCCCCAGCCCCACAGACTGCATTGCCCACAGCCCACAGGTCAGAGCAAAGCTGGGACACGTGTGCCCATGGACACACCTGCAGGAAAGGACCCACAAGATCAGGCTGTGACTCTGCAGCTGAAACTGCCATCCCCAGAGAGCCTGACAGCAAGAACAAGATCCCAACAGCAGTGACCCAGAGCAGGGGAGCAAGAAGGACAATGCGGTGAGGGTGGGTGTGAGAGAGGCCAGGGCAGAGGCAGCCGGGCACTCAGACAGCGTCACCCTTCCCCAGCTGTGCAGCCACCTCCCAGACACCAACACTGCCGGGCAGCTGCTCTCAGCCCCTGTGCTCTGCAGAGGAACTGCAGCTCTGGCTGCACAGGAGCTGCTTCATGCCTTGGAGCCCCCGGCCCTGAGGGCAGAGGCTTTGCTGGGTGGGACAGGAGGCCAGGGGGCTGCTCACAGGAGGGATCTGACCTGCAGGGGATCATAGGGAATTTTCTCTGTTCTCCCTCCCACAATATATCTGGTTTAGATTTCCTCTCCTTCCCAGATTATATCCCTGCTACCTGGAGATTCTCCCCTGGGAGGTGTTTCCCTGTCCATGTCTCTTCCCTGTCAGTGCTCACAGACCATCCCACCCTCTGTGCCCCCCCCCTGGCCCTACAGATCCTGCCTGTTCACAGGGCGCTGCCTGGGGGCATCTTCCTGTCTGCAGGCTGGAAAACAGGACAGGTCAGACTAAGGCTGACAGGTCCAGCCAAGGTGTTGCAGGTGCTGTGCACAGGCAGAGGGGTGGGGAAGGGATGGCATGAGCCTTCTGGCAGCTGTACTGATCACTCAGAGTTGCAGTTCAGGAGTCTCAGTGACTTGTTTCAGCATGAGAGCTCATTTTCATTTTATCCTTTTCTGCACCCCCCACCCCTTGGGAGAGGAAACTGAAAAGACAGGTTCAGGAAGGATCCTTATCTGTCTGCTAATACTTACATTGATCTTGTCATTGGGGCATCGCCTTAGAAAAATCCTGAAGGTGATCTGGAGCTGTGAGTAGCTCAGACCCACACAGCACCCTCTCCACAGCAGAAGCACCTTTCCTGCTCTTATCGGGGATGCTCCTTCCCCTCAACAGCTTATCCCCACAGCACCGTGGGGATCTCCCCCAGACAGGGACCCTGCTCTGCAGGACAGCCCTGGGCACCCCTGGGTGATCCCCCTGCAGTCACCCTCAGCAGAAGTTGTCATCATTCCCTGTCCCTCTGACAGTGCAGCAGGGAAGCCCTGCTCTGGAGTGTGTTCTTCTCCTCTACAACACAGATACTGTGAGAGAGACCTGACAGATAAAATGTAAATTATGGGATGTACCAGCTTAGGGTCTCCCTCCAGGAAATGCAGCTGCATTGTCCTACAGCCAGAGGCTTACCGTGTTAGAACTGTGATTTGTCTCATTGAATCCTCAGACACCAACAACCCCACATTGCCTTTCCCCTCTCTCTGCCTGGCTCCTGTGCCCTCGGTGCTGCAGGCAGAGCCCTCAGCCCTGCTGCGTGTGCAGAGGAGCTGCTCCTGGGCAGAGCTGTCTCTCTGCAGCGCTGCTGCTGCCATGAGCTCCCTGTGTCCCAGGAGCCCAGCCCAGCTCAGCAGCACAGGAGCAGCCCATGATGTCCCTTTCTCTGTCCCCTCTGGGCTCCTCCAGGTGTCTCTGGGGCTCAAGTGGCACAACTCTGAAGTTGAAGTAATCAGTGATGTTGATTCTTTCTCCTCTTCAGAGACACTTCTTTCCAGCATTGTAGTTTTCATTTTAAAAAATAAATTGGTATGAGAATCATATTTTCTTGTCCCATCATTAGACAGGACACCAGGAAAGTTACAGCAAATTATCTAATTTCTCTGAGCTAGGGGAGGAATATCTTAAGTTGAATGACTTTATCCATTTTGTTCTGGTTTTATACTCCTAGGTCTAGAAAGGCATTCATCAGTCTTTGGCCATGTCATGTCTGTGCTCTGATTCAAAACCTTTGCACACATGGGCTCTTGGACACTTGGTACCAGGTTTCTTGTGCAGGTCAGAGCTGGGCTGGTGCCACAGCTGGGGTGGCTCAGCCCAGATGTGAGGCAATGTCCTCAGCCAGGGACCTGACTGGGGAGCTGGAGCTGTCAGTGCTGCAGACAGAGCTGTGACACGGATGGAATAAACTGCCAGGCAGGGTGGCAGGAGTGAGTTCATCTGCTCTGCAAGGACAGCAGCCGCCAAGCACAGCAACAGTCCAGATCAAAACTCAGTCCAGACCTGTAAGGCAATTCAAGGGCCCCATAATGAGCTGTTACTACTGCAGGAACAGTTAAAGGAGAAACACAGACACTGTGTGGCCACTGATGAATTTAATAAGGGAAAGAGTTGAGAATCCCTGTGTCCTCTCATTCTCCCTCTTCACCAGCAACGTTTCCCAGGCCTCTGTGGCTGGAGGCAGAACAAGCAGCAGCGGATGGGGATCAAGTCGGGGGTCACTGGAACTAACACAATCCTCTCCAGTCTATGGGACAACAGGGGCAGCATCCCAGGAGCTGGGACAGCAGGACAATGTCACAGTGAGGCCACTCTCCACCATCTTGGAAAGCTCATGGAGACTGGGGGGACTCCCTGACCACCGGCAGCTCTCACACTGTGTGTGCACTTTTCAAAATGGCCAATGGGTGAGCAGGGGAACTAAGGGCTGTGCCCCAGAGCATGTCCACTGGGACCCCATTTCTGGGTGTCTGGAAGAGAAGGTGACGGGGTTTGCCCAGGGCAGGTTATTCCTCTTTGCTTTCTGTGAGGAAAGGACAGGGTGGTGGACGTGGGCAGAGCAGTGGTGGTCTGTTACCTGGAAGTCAGCAAGGCATTCAGCATCATCCCCCACAATATTCTTGTGCCCAAGGTAGGATATTATGGTCTGTGTCAGTGTGCAAGTAGATGGGTAAAAACAATCTGGATAGTTGGGCTTGGAAAGGTGCTGTAGAAAGGGAGAAACTTTTCAGTCATGAGGACAGTCAAGCACTGGAAGCTGTTTCCCAGGAGTACGCACTCACTCTGTCCCAGAAAGTGACCAAGATGTGTTTGGATCAAGCCCTGAGCAATCTGGTCTGACCCTGCTGTGAGCAGGAGGTTGGTCAAGACACCACCTGAGGTCCCATCCAGCCTGAATGACGCTGTCCTTCCTTCCCCTTCACGTTTTCAAATTAGGGAGAACTCTCAGGTTCTCCCAGACCACAGATGTAATTCACATGAGGTGCAAGGCTGCTTTACAAGTGCCCCCAAACAGTCCTGACCACACCTTTTCCATCCTTTTTCTTTTGCCCTGAGCCAAGATCTCATTTTTTGCTGTCCTAATGCCTCTCCAGAAAGAACAGCCCATGTTGTTAACCGTTTCAGAGCAGGTTGCTCAGCAGGTGTCAGCATCCATGTACAGAATCTGCACATCAGCCAGACACAAATCCATCATTATAGAAATTGAAACGAGGCACTTGCCCAGCTCCTTGCACCCAGATATCAGAGTGACATGTCTGCTGGGATGCCAAGGAACACCTAAAATCTGCGTGAGTATGTGAGGTATGTGAGTCCTTGTTGGGTATCCTGGCTTGTCTCCTCACCCATGTGGTGCTTCAGGCTGTGAAGAGAATCAAAACCAGCCATTGGACTGGGGTAGTTCCATTTTACACGTGTCACACAGGGCAGATGAAGGGAGCTCAGAACTCCAGACTCTGCTGCACTGTTGGGACTGCAGAGACTGGAAATGCAGGTGACAGTGTGTGTCAGTGCACACACATAAAGATTCTGGCTTCCTGTGTACCTTTGCACTGACCTGGGATCAGGTCCTTGTTTTTCTTTGGCTAAAAAGGAAACAACTCCCCTATGCCACCTCTGCCTCACATCAGAAAAAGAAAGGAGAAAATGTATGGAAAAGGGATGATTTGGGAGAAATTCTGTCCAAGAGGTGTATTCTTTCAATGATAAAAAATATAGAAGTGAGAGAAAGCACTGTTCTAAGAACTTCATGCAAGAGGATAACTACTGAGATGTAGTATATGTTATGAGAAGTGAGAATGACTGTTGGAAAGGATATTAAAGAGCTTTAGTCCATTAGCATAAGCAAGAATAAGGAATTCTCTGTTACTGTTATTAGTGATAGTACCACTGATCAAAAACACCTTTTAGACCATCTCTGTTGTCCCTTGTCTCCAAAGCTCATCCTGCTCATAGTTTGACAGGTTTGCTGCAAACCCCTGTGACCCAAATCTCTACAACTGTCTCTGCTCAACAGCCTTTTACCCCAGGAAGGGGAAAACTGCCAATGCAGGCACCAACCCAGTGCCCAGCCTGCCTGGAGAGCCAGGACAGTTGTGCCACACAACAGCAGCCTCCGAGGGAAGCTGGAGGTGATGGAACTGAAATGGTTTCAACCAAAATCATAGAATCATAGCATCATAGAATCATTTAGGCTGGAAAAGACCCTTAAGAACATGGATTCCAACCGTAAATCAAACACTGCCCAGTCCACCACTAAACCATGTCCTAACGTGCCACATCTCCACGTCTTTTAAACATCTCCAGCAATGGAAGCTCCAATCCTGAGCTGGCAGGACACCACTGGCTGCAGTTGGACACAAGATACTGGTCATGGCTGTGAGTTCAGCCCTCGCTGCAGAATGTCTCACACCCTCACTGAGGAGGGCAGGGGGCTGGGAGATGGGAGCACGTTTCAGTTCCAGATCCCATCACAGAGCCCAATACATCCTGCCCTTGAACTCTGGCATCCCATTTCCTGAGATGCAAAGCTGGTGGCCTTCTGAGGATAATCATGTTAAAGGCATGAATAATCCTTCAAGTGTTTGTGTAATATGTTTAGGAATGTCAGTCGTATATGCTTATATTTAAATATCTGTAAAATAGTACACTGCATCTGTGGCAGCCCCTCTGGCAATGACAATTAAATAGGTATTTGCACTATAAGGCTCCATACCTCATCCACAAGCACACATCTAAGCGGTTCAGATGAAGGGTGGTGTGGCAAATGTCACCCTTTGTGTCCCCAGGTGATGGAAACTGCTCATGTGCCTCTGCAGAGAGTGGCAGGAGCTGGATCCCCTTCTCGGGACAGACTCCTTCCAGGAGAGACACAGACACAGGGGGAACTCATCAGGGCTTTACGGCATTTCACTGGCATCAGTTTTGACATATTGGGTGCTGTCCTGTGACTGCCCTTTCTGCACAAATGATCATACAAACACAACCATTTAGTAAGACATGGTCATAAAGGGCTGTTATGGACAAGAAAGGTCACCGTGAACGCTGGAGAGAGCGAGGAAGTTTATAATAAGCACCAGGAAGAACCAAGAAGCTCGAGGCCTCTTCTGAAGAGCGGGAGGCCTGAGCAGCCGTGATTGGCCATTGTAGGTGTGGGAGAGGGTCAGGGCATGTCAGGGAGAAGCAATGAGATGGCTGATGGCTTCAGTGAACCCTTCCAGCCATGTCTGAGCCCAGAAATGGAAAGCAGTTGATGTCTGCAGGTGGAGGAGGAACAGGAGGAAGGTTTTCCTGGGAACATGGAAGGTAGAAAAGCCTTTCTTGGGCTATATCATGTATGGCAGTGCCATTTGCATGCTGTGGGCATGGCTGTGCCTGGGAGATGGGGAATGGCTGCTGCTGGGGTGGCTGTGCTCAGTCACGGCCCATGAGCTGACCCTGCTCTGCTCCTCTCTTACACTGCCCACACTTGGATGGTCCTCAGGAATCATCCATGAGCCTGGTGGATCCATGAACCTCCTGGAGCGATGGGTATGGATCCAAATAGGGGATTCAACCAAGTCTGGGACTGGGACATTGAGGTGACTGGTGACCATTGCCAGGTGAATGAAAGAAGCTGGATGAGTTATGAGGAACTCACAGGCATTTCCAACTCCACAGAAAACCAGAGCCTTGCAGTTAAAGCAACAGCACTTGACATAAAACCCACCCCCAAAACACAAAACACTCACACTGACCACAGGAAAAGCCTTGACAAACATTTGAGAAAAATCTACCAGATCCCAGGGGTCAGGGCTCAGCCATTCTGGTGATGAACAAGAATCAAGGGCTGATATGGCATCAGAGCCACCTCCACATGGCCCTCACCACCTGGAACCAGAGTCTCCAAGTCTTTCCTTCACCAGCCCCAGGGACAGGTACCTGCTCTGGTTGTTTCCTTCACAGCTGTGTCAGTGATGGCCCTTCATGGGGTCCCAAACACCCTCAGAAACTTGGGGTTTGCTTCTGCCTTTCACTTCATTGGAGGTTTGTTCATTCTTTCAGTAGCTGCAGTTCAGGATCATGGCAGCAGAGGGCTCACTAACATCTAAAATGCTTTTACAAGCCAAGGCTCTGTGCATCATTTTCCTAAAGGCTTCAAGTCTGGTGTGGATGATTAGGGAGATTTCAGGAAGAGCCAAACAGAGAGCATTTCCATAATAAATAGCAATAAAGCCAAATTTCTTCTATTCCCTTCCCTGCTCGCCCTTCCCTCCCTTTCCAGAACAGGTGGCATCAGCAGCCTCCAGTTCATATCGGTATGGAGTGTCTCCTGATAAAGACTGAATAGGTCAGAAAAGTGGGTGCCTAAATCACCATGTGAATCAGGAGATAGTCCAGGACACGGTAAGAGGAGTCACACTCCTCTGGACCAAGAGGTGGGTGTTCCTGGGAATCTCAGGTGCCACAGCACAGCGATACTTGTGTTCAGGGAGCTGGTCAAGTGACCCATCTCCTGTTCTGTAACGGTGTCTGAGTTTGCTCAGGTCACCCCTGACTTGAGCCCCATCCACTGCTGGGTGTTCTCCAGACTCCTGTCTTCAGGAACAAAGTCCCCAGAGACCTTGCTGGTGAAGATGGAGGCAAAGAAGCCACGAAGAACCTCAGTCCTGTCTGATTCTAGTCCTAGGAAATTCAGCAGCAGACCCGCGTTCACCCTGTCCATTCTTTTACTGCAGATGAATCTATATCAGTTCATCTTGCTGCCCTCAGCCTCCCCTGCAGGGATCAAGTCCAGGGCAGCTTTGGCATCATCTCCATATCCATGGACAAGGTTTCTAAATTCCTCCTTTACAGCTTCCCCTACTTCCACCTCCTGTGTGCTGCCTTTGTGCCCTGCAGCTCCAACAGTTCAGGCAAACAGTCTCATGAGATAAATGGTTCTTTCCTTGGGTACTTGGAGAGATCATTCTTGTGCTTGGAGCAGGATGTCCTGTAAGGCTGATCAGTTTTCCTGAGCTCCTTCACCCTTCAGACCAACCTCCATGTCACCACATCGCCCACCATCCCCCAGTATGTTTAAGTGTTCTCCTCTGGAGCCCACCAGCCTGTGCTCTGCTGCTGGCCTTCCTCCCTCCCCTCTGGTGTCTGGGACCCCACTGTGTCCTGGTCACAACAGCCAAGGTGGACACTGATGTTCACATCCCTCACCAGGGTTTCCTTGTTTCCCAGTTCCAGATCCAGGTGAACATCACCCTTGTTGGCCCATCTGGCAACTCTGTCAAGCAGTTGGCCCGAGATCCTTTGGACTGTTTGCACCTGCAGATTTGCCTGGCCAGTGAATGTCAGGGCAATTACAGTTCCCCATAGGGATCTGCTCATTGACTGGTGACTTCCTCCTCGAGTTGCTGACAGACCTTTTCAATTTCTTATCCATGATCATGTAGTTTGTAACCCTGAACATGTTGTGACCCTGTACTGGGATTACACAGCGAAGTCTTTGAACTGGGAGTGAGAGTCGGTGTGCTACAGTTGTCACCTCTCTGAGAAGAGAACAGGAGTTTGACTGACATCAGACCGAGCAGATTTCAGCTGGCTCCAAGATGGACCCACTCCTTGCCCAATCTGAGCCATTCAGACATGCTGGCAGCACCTCTGGGATATTATATTTAAGAAAGGGTAAAAAACGCTGCACAACAGCAGGTGGGAGACAGGAGGGAGGAAATGGGAGAGAAAAGCACTGCAGACACCAAGGTCATATCCTATAGGACCCAAGCAAGTCCCCTCAGCAGGCCAAAGCTTGCTCTCCTGAAATCCTGCTCTTAGCCTTGTGATCATCTCCCAGGAGCCTCAACTCTGCTTTCCCATCCCTGACTGTTCCATCCTGACCAACTCTTTCTGGTTTGTAAGTGTGAAGTCCCACAGGGCACCTCACCCCACTGACTCCTCAGTCACCCGTATCAGGAAGATGTTGTCAATGAGCTCCAAAACCCACCTTGTCCCCAGCCAGGAACCTGGGAGGTGTGGGACCATAGTCCTGCCCTTGGCCTTGCACAGCCCCACATCACACTGTCCCAGGAAGGGCCCTGGGCAACGTGGGAGGGACAGGATCTGACTCCCCAGGGTTGGGGGTCAGGACTTGGCCCTTTGGTTAATAAAACACATCCAGGTTTACTCAGCATCAGAGAGACCTTTACTTTGCTTCTCCTGACCTGTCATCTCTGCCTCCAGTTTTCTTCTCTAACCAAACCTGAATATTGTTTCTCAGTTGTATCCCTCAGTGGGACCCATTAACAGTACAAGAAACTTCGGAGTTTGAATCTGACTTTGATTTCTTCAGAGGTTTCATCAACTTCCTCCAGGGTCTGAGGTCCATGGACTCAGCAGCAAACCCACCAGAGGGGTCATTAAAGCACCATGGGCTGCTCCTGTGCTGCTGAGCTGGGCTGGGCTCCTGGGACACAGGGAGCTCATGGAAGCGGCAGCGCTGCAGAGGGACAGCTCTGCCCAGGAGCAGCTCCTCTGCACACGCAGCAGGGCTGAGGGCTCTGCCTGGGGATCTCAGGAGACGAGCAAGGCAGAGAGAGATTAAAGGTGGTCAGGACTGGGAGGATGACTGAGAGCTCACTGGAGGAGAAACCTTTGCAGCCCTTGCCATGGTAAGTCTCTGGTGCAGGGCAGTGCAGCTGTAGCTCCTGGAGGCATCTCCTGAAACTGGCGCAGGCACAGCTGGTGGGATCTGTAAGGATGGGGCTCTTGTCAGGCCATGTTGAACAGCTGTGAAGCCGGGTGAGCACCCAGGGGTGCCCAGGGCTGTCCTGCAGAGCAGGGTCCCTGCACCCCAGGGCTGTGCCGGGCAGGGACTCTGCCGCCTGCCAGGGTCAGCGCTCAGCCTGCCCGGGAGATCCCATGGCAGCAGCTGTGGGGGGAAGGAGCGACCCCCGGCAGGGCAGGCAGGGAGCTTGTGGGGTTGAAGGGGCTGTGTGGGTCAGGGCTGCTCAGAGCTCCAGATCCCCCCACAGACATGGCACAGGGTCCTTCTGAACAACAGCATCAGTACAGGAAGAGCTGCAAGGGAAGGAGTCTGTGCTTTCAGTATTCCACTCTTGGTTGTCTGGGTGTGCAGTGGGAGATGGGGATTTATTTCTCTCATTGGAGCAGACACTGAGACCCCAGTTCTCGTTAGGACTTGTCTGAGCTGCTCCTGAGCCCCTGCACACACAGAGCTGCCCCTGGGCAGTGCCAGGAGGTGTGAGCAGGACAGAGCTGAGCACACAACGGGGGGGACGGGGTCTGTGACACTGACAGGGAGCAGACCAGGGACAGAGACACAGCTGCAGGCAGCACAGACATGGGCAGGGAGAAGGAGCTCCTACCAGATATGCCAGGGACGGGATTTAGGAACCCCCTTGCAATCCCCTGCAGTGCAGACACATTTCCCAGTGCAACCCCTGGTCTCCTCTCCTCCCCAGCAGACCCTCTGCCCCAAAGCCACGGGGTCCAGGTCACGAGTCTCCACCTCAGCAGCTGGACCTCCAGGTGAAGGGGTCCTGGAACATGGTACCCAAAAATATGCTAAAAGTACTTGATCTATAGTGTCATTATGTGAGGGGCAGCAGAACACCCAGATAAGGAGAAGGTTTCACAGCATGCCTGACTACCTTCACAGTATCACAGTATCACAGTATGTTTGGGATTGGAAGGGACCTCAAAAGATCATCTAGTCCTATCCCCCTGCTGGAGCAGGAACGCCTAGGTGAGGTCGCACAGGAAGGTGTCCAGGCGGGTTTTGAATGTCTCCAGAGAAGGAGACTCCACAACCCCCCTGGGCAGCCTGTTCCAGTGCTCTGTCACCCTCACTGAGAAGAAGTTTCTTCTCAAATTTAAGTGGAACCTCTTGTGTTCCAGCTTGATCCCATTACCCCTTGTCCTATCATTGTTTGCCACCGAGAACAGCCTGGCTCCATCCCTATGGCACTCACCCTTTATATATTTATAAATGTTAATAAGGTCACCCCTCAGTCTCCTCTTCTCCAAACTAAAGAGACCCAGCTCCCTCAGCCTTTCTTCATAAGGGAGGTACTCCACTCCCTTAATCATCTTTGTTGCCCTGCGCTGGACCCTCTCCAGCAGTTCCTTGTCCTTCTTGAACTGAGGGACCCAGAACTGGACACAAGATTCTAGATGGGGTCTCACCAGGGTGGAGTAGAGGGGAAGGAGGACCTTTCTCAATCTACTAACCACCCCCCTTGTAATACACCCGAGGATGCCATTGACCTTTCTGTCCTTGCTTTATTTTCTGGGAGCACTGAAGTGTTCTTCCCTGTCCCTGATGCTCTTGCTCTCTGAGGTTGGGGTGGGAGTGTGGGTCAGTTTTTGCTCTGACAGCAACACAGGTGGTCTTGTCCCAGAGGTGTGTTCATGGAAACTAGATGGCCAAGCTGCATTTTAAACTGTGATTAACTGTTTTTTCCCACTTGGTAGAGAGAATGACCTGAAATATCCCTCCATCAGGGAGGGGGTTTTCCATGAGAAACAGCATGTTTGTTTTCCTCAGAGAAGTCTCCTCTGACATGTCACTGTCTTTTTCCTTCTTGCACAGAACCTCATGCCCACAGGCAGCCAATGTCCAACATCAGCTCCATCACCCAGTTCCTCCTCCTACCATTCACAGACACACGGGAGCTGCAGCTCTTGCACTTCTGGCTCTTCCTGGGCATCTACCTGGCTGCCCTCCTGGGCAACGGCCTCATCATCACCACCATAGCCTGGGACCAGCACCTGCACACCCCCATGTACTTCTTCCTGCTCAACCTCGCCCTCCTCGACCTGGGCTGCATCTCCACCACTGTCCCCAGATCTATGGCCACCTCTCTGTGGGATACCAGGGTCATTTCCTATGCAGGATGTGCACAGATCTTTCTGTTTGTCTTTTTAGCTTCAGCAGAGTTTTATCTCCTCGCCATCATGTCCTACGACCGCTACGTTGCCATCTGCAAACGCCTGCACTACGGGACCCTCCTGGGCAGCAGAGCTTGTGTCCACATGGCAGCAGCTGCCTGGGCCACTGGGTTTCTCAGTGCTCTGCTGCACACGGCCAATACATTTTCACTGTCCCTGTGCAAGGGCAATGCCCTGGGCCAGTTCTGTGAAATCCCCCAGATCCTCAAGCTCTCCTGCTCACATTCCTACCTCAGGGAAGTCAGACTTCTTGTGGTTTGTGCCTGTTTTTCATTTGGCTGTTTTGTGTTCATTGTGCTGTCCTATGTGCAGATCTTCAGGGCCGTGCTGAGGATCCCCTCTGAGCTGGGACGGCACAAAACTTTTTCCACCTGCCTCCCTCACCTGGCCGTGGTCTCCCTGTTTATTTGCACTGGCATGTTTGCCAACCTGAAGCCCCCCTCTATCTCTTCCCCATGGCTGGACCTGGTGGTGTCTGTTTTGTACTCGGTGGTGCCTCCAGCAGTGAACCCCCTCATCTACAGCATGAGGAACAAAGAGCTCAAAGATGCTCTGTGGAAACTATTTGCATAGTCACTACTTCAGATTAATTAGGTGCCCATTATCCCACTAGAGCACCCACAGTATCTCAGAACTATCCAGGAATGACTGTTCTTCATACGTGTCTTTATTTTGCTTTGGTGCTCTTCTTCACCTGTGTTTTTTTAGTTTATACCTATGGTAATATTATTGTCACCCTCCTGCCTGTCTTTTCTTGACACAAAGACTATATGTACATATGGAGCCAGACTCCCTGTTCAGATAAAATCTATTAATAAACCAGGAAAAAATTGTCTGTCTCAGCTCCCATATCTTCACATCTCCTCCCAGATCTTTGCATCTTCTCTAGAGCTGTGGCAGCAACACCAGCATGCAGGTGGTCTTCAGGGGGCAAATGTCCAACTACCCCATGGAGGAGCAGCCCCATTGGCCCTTGGGGTATCCCCTGGCTTTCTCAGTGCTCACTCTCACCCTCTGGCACCTGTGAGTCAAGACTGCTGCTTCCCTAGAGCCATGGCCAAAGGCAGCAGCAGAATGCAGCATTTTCAGTGCTGGTCTCTCCCCACATCCACATTGTCCTGCTGGGCCCTTGGATTTGTGCCACCCCTGAGGTCTGGTTTAACTTGTGACAGGCCTGTTTTCCCTACAGTGGCATCCCTGTGGCTGCAGGCAGGAGCAGGCCATGGGAACCACTTTGTCAGATCTCGTCTCCGTGCAAGAACCAACATAACTAAAAGGACTCCTCAGGACAGGCCCGGAAGTCTGGACACCTCTTCCAAAGCTGGTGTCAGGACTACACCCAAGTCCCTCAAAAGGACTTATGCTTTTTTTCTCGTCTTGATAGATTGATGGTGACAACTTGAGAGTTACAAGGTGATGTTTTAGGGACCAAAACCTCCCTTCTTGGTCATATGGCCACTCAGACTGAAACTGCTTATCTGCTTGTTGCTCTCTAACCTTTGGGGGGCTGATGGCAGATGCCACCCTGAACAGGAATCGGGACCTGCCAGGAGAGCTCGTGGGATCTCCAGGGACATTGTCCAAATCTGAGTGGGCAGTGAGTGGCGTCTCCTAAAATGAGTGAACATGCAAGGTAATTTCTCCCAGAGGAAAACGTGAACCTGAAGAGCCCATGGGCTAACAAGGATCTGCAATGTCAGGAGAGGCTGTGAACCAGAACAGACAAAGTGACATTAGACTGGACAATGATTGAGGATATTGTATTTGAAAGCCCACAGGCTGAATCTAGTGCAGCCCTCCCCTGCCCTTTGTGCCATGAGAGACACCCCATGGTCCTGCCCAGCCTTGTCCTCGGCTCCTGAGCCAGCTGGGAAGATGGAAAGGGCTCAGCAGCAGTGATGCTCATCCAGCTGGGTCTGTTTCCCAGCCCAACCAGCATGAACAGTGCAAAGTCACCCCATGGCCCCAGGACACCACAGCCCCTCGCTCTGCAGAGCAGCATCGCCAGATCAGGGTCCTGTGGGGAGCACAGGGAGGGAACCAGGACCATCCAAAGCAGCCTGGACACCCTCACTTGGGGAAAGGGATGTCCCTGGAGAAGAGCAAGGGACCATTTCTGTGCCTGCAGGGATGAATCCAAGAGAAAGAGAAACTCTTTCTGCAGACACCCTTTTGGGGCCGGCTGCTCTGCTGCTGGACCAGGACTCTTGATCTGGGCTGGGGAGAGGGGCTGGCACTGAGGGGCACATTCCATCTGTGGTGGGGATCTGCTGGAGATGACACCAGGAGTCCTGGATTTTCACTGGTCTCCATGTCCTTGTGCCATGTCCAGATCCAGCCCTGGGGCTGTGGGGGAGTCTGAGACCCGGTCTGTGCCCCCAGCAGCCGCTGTGCCCTTCAAAGGGGCTGGGGCTGTGGGGTGAGTGCCCAGAGCTCTGCATTCCCCTGCACTGGGCACGGCTGAACACACAAATATGATGGAGTGGAACATCTCCTGTGTGAGGAAAGGCTGAGGGAGTTGTGGCTCTTGAGCTTGGAGGAGACAGAGGGTCGACATCATTAATGTTTATAAATATGTGAAGGGTCAGTGTCAGGAGGATGGAGCCAGGCTCTTCTTAGTGACAATCAATGATAGGACAGGGGCAGTAGGTGCAAACTGGAACACAACCCAGGGCTGTCCTGCAGAGCAGAGTCTCTGCACCTCAGGGCTGTGCCAGGGCAGGGACTCTGCCGCCTGCCAGGGTCAGCGCTCAGCCTGCCCGGGAGATCCCAGCAACACTGAGGGGAGAAGCTGTGGGGGGAAGGAGCGACCCCTGCCAGGGCAGGGTCCTTCTGCTGCTGGGTTCTCCATGGGTCGGGGCTGCTCACAGCTCCAGCTCATTCCAGAATATTGACAAGAGGAGGTTTCAAGGAGAAGAAGACAAAGAATACTACAAAGACAAAGAATAATACAAAGATAAGGAACCTCCCTGAGTCTGTGTGTTCAGTCTCCTACTCTGGGGAATGGGTGGTGATTAAGGCAGTTTTTAATTTCAAACAAATACTTGAGACACATGAACTGCAGTAGGTGTTCAAGAGAATCCTGGCATGCCTTGCCTCTCCTCTGCCTATGCAGAACCTGCATCACCTTTGCTGGACACCTTACACTTAATCTGTAATCTGTTTTCCAGCCTGCAAACAGGAAGATGCCCCCAGGCAGTGCCCTGTGAACAGGCAGGATCTGTAGGGCCAGGGGGAGGGCACAGAGGGTGGGATGGTCTGTGAGCACTGACAGGGAAGAGACATGGACAGGGAAACACCTCCCAGGGGGAGAATCTCCAGGCAGCAGGGAAATGATCAGAAATGAGAGGAAACCGAACCCGGAATTGTTATGGGAGGGAAAAGAGAGAAAACTCTGTATGACCCCCTGCAGGTCAGATCCCTCCTGTGAGCAGCCCCCTGGCCTCCTGTCCCACCCAGCAAAGCCTCTGCCCTCAGGGCCGGGGGCTCCAAGGCATGAAGCAGCTCCTGTGCAGCCAGAGCTGCAGTTCCTCTGCAGAGCACAGGGGCTGAGAGCAGCTGCCCGGCAGTGTTGGTGTCTGGGAGGTGGCTGCACAGCTGGGGAAGGGTGACGCTGTCTGAGTGCCCGGCTGCCTCTGCCCTGGCCTCTCTCACACCCACCCTCACCGCATTTTCCTTCTTGCTCCCCTGCTCTGGGTCACTGCTGTTGGGATCTTGTTCTTGCTGTCAGGCTCTCTGGGGATGGCAGTTTCAGCTGCAGAGTCACAGCCTGATCTTGTGGGTCCTTTCCTGCAGGTGTGTCCATGGGCACACGTGTCCCAGCTTTGCTCTGACCTGTGGGCTGTGGGCAATGCAGTCTGTGGGGCTGGGGAATGAGCCATGTGTTTCTTGGGCTAAGCATGGGGTGCTGAGACCTTAGGAAAGGGTGAGACCTGTCGTGGTCTGAGGTGGATCCCTCTGCTCTCAGCAGTGCCTGGTGGCTTTTCAGGGTAACATGGGAGTGTGATCAGCCCCCATGTCAGAAAGGTTCGAGCCCAGGGCAGCTGGAGCAAGAGAGAGGGACAGACCAGCTGCCCTCACTCTGCACTGACCCACAGGCACCCTCTGGTCTCGCAGGACTCGCTCTGTTCTCCTCAGTGCAGCAGAAATGCTGAGGGTTTCTGACACCCAACAACACTCTGCAGTGAATATGGGGGAAGGTGTAAAAAAACCTGGAACTCTTAAACTGCCTTCACCATCTCTGTTCCCTATCACTGGGAAAGCAAGTGCTGACAGCCCTTCTGTGTTAGCAGAACCAGGACAGTCCCCACCGTTCCCGTGGCCCCACTTCTGCCCAGCTGGGCTGACTTATCGACGGCCCATGGGCAGAGGCCCTGCTCTTGGTTGCACATTTTCCAGCCCCAAGCAGGGCTGCAGCCACAGTGCTGAAAAAGGTACTCCTAGAAAAACACAAGAGTGTCTGTGTGTGACAGGGGAGGGTCTATGGAAGCTGGTTTGATTTTTGTCAGAGGACTCTTCCCTGGCTTCTCACTGTCTTTTTTTTTTTTCTCATGACAGCGCCCCGTGCTGAAGAAAAACAAATGTCCAACAGCAGCTCCATCACCCAGTTCCTCCTCCTGCCGTTCACAGACACACGGGAGCTGCAGCTCTTGCACTTCTGGCTCTTCCTGGGCATCTACCTGGCTGCCCTCCTGGGCAACAGCCTCATCATCACCACCATAGCCTGGGACCAGCACCTGCACACCCCCATGTACTTCTTCCTGCTCAACCTCGCCCTCCTCGACCTGGGCTGCATCTCCACCATTGTCCCCAAGTCCATGGCCAGCACTCTGTGGGATACCAGGGTCATTTCCTATGCAGGGTGTGCTACACAGCTCTTTCTTTTTGCCTTTTTAGCTTCAGCAGAATTGTATCTTCTCACCATCATGTTGTACGACCGTTACGTTGCCATCTGCAAACCCCTGCACTACGGGACCCTCCTGGGCAGCAGAGCTTGTGTCCACATGGCAGCAGCTGCCTGGGCCACTGGGTTTCTCAATGCTCTGCTGCACACGGCCAATACATTTTCACTGCCCCTGTGCAAGGGCAATGCCCTGGGCCAGTTCTTCTGTGAAATACCCCAGATCCTCAAGCTCTCCTGCTCACACTCCTACCTCAGGGAACTTGGGCTTATTGTGATTAGTGTCTGTTTAGGATTTGGGTGTTTTGTGTTCATTGTGGTGTCCTATGTGCAGATCTTGAGGGCCGTGCTGAGGATCCCCTCTGAGCAGGGACGGCACAAAGCCTTTTCCACCTGCCTCCCTCACCTGGCTGTGGTCTCTCTGTTTGTCAGCACTGGCATGTTTGCTAACCTGAAGCCCCCCTCCATGTCCTCCCCAAGCCTGGATCTGGTGGTGTCTGTTCTGTACTTGGTGGTGCCTCCAGCAGTGAACCCCCTCATCTACAGCATGAGGAACCAGGAGCTGAAAGTGGCACTGAAGAAGCTGATTCAGTCATTTTTCTGTCCGCAACAATAAGTTACCTGTGTCTCTTCAGAAGTGATTTCCAGTTCATCTCGGGAACCTCCTCTGCATTGAGCATTTCATCTGTGATAACCATGTTTGTCAAGGAATTTCTTCACCCATGGCACTTCTCCAGAGCAGTGACTCAGAGGCCTGTCTATTTGTTTCAGGGGCCCTGGTACAGCTGGTGTCCTGTGTCACATCTCTGTAATACAGGTGTGGACCCATTTTAAAATCACTGTATTTCTGAAATTGGGGCCATCTTTTTGAAACACCCCACAAAAGGGGATTTCCTCAGTCTCAGTATTTGGAGCTTGGGCTCTTCTTCCAAAGCTGTGGTCAACCTGAATAAATTTCCCCCACAAGGCCATGCTGCCGTACTTGTGTTTTTCATGGCTCAGGGGAGGACTTGGGGCACCATGTTACGTCATGGTGCTGGTTTGAGTGTCCATCTGTGGGTGCCCAGTGTTCCTGGAGATGGTGAAGGACCTTCAGTGATCTGCCTTGGACTGTCTCGCTGTGGTTTCCAGGCACCACAGCCTGCTCCCTGTGCTCTGTGCTTCAGCAGGAGAATGAATGACCCACAGAACCCTCTTTCTGCATTCCCCAGCTCAGGGCAGGCTGCTCTGTCACTGCGGTAGCAGGAGCAGCATGAAGAGCTCCTGGCCAGGAGTCGTGTGCTGGTGAGAGGGGCTGGCACAGGAGGGCTGCCAGCTATGGGTGTAAAGGATACCTTGAAAACAAGAGCAGGGGACAAAGGGGGGCCGGCCTTGCTTCCATCATGCCATGGCTGGCCCCGGCCCTTAGGCTGATAGGCTGATCCTCCTCTCTGTCCCAATCCATCCCTCCATCCATCCATCCATCCATCCATCCATCCATATCAGTACTCCATCTGGGAGAGCTGCCTCACCATGTTTCTCATCCCACTGAGATCATAGAATCATTTAGGTTGAAGGAGACCCTCAAGATCACTGTGTCCAACCATTAACCCAACTCTGGCACTAAACCATATTCCTAAGAACCTCATCTATATGTAAAGACTGCCAGGGGTGGTGACTTAGCGACTCCTTGGGCAGCCTGTTCCGATGCCTCACAAACTCTTCCATGAAGAAATTTTTCCTAATATATGAACTGAATCTTCCTGGGTGCAACTTGAGGCCATTTCCTCTCCTTCTCCAATTGCCATATGGGAGAACAGACCAACACCCTCCATGTTCCAACCTCCTTTCAGGTAGCTGTAGACAGCAATAAGGTCTCCCCTCAGCCTTCTTTTCTCCAGGCTAAACAGCCTCAGTTCCTCAACTGCTCCCCATCTGAATTGTTCTCCAGACCCCTCAGCAGCTCTGTTGCCCTTCTCTGAACTCACTCCAGCACCTCAAGGTCTTTCTTTTAGTGATAGGCCCAAAACTGAACACAGGATTTGAGGTGCATCCTCACCAGTGCCAAGAAAAGAGGGATGATCACTTGCCCTGTCCTGCTGGCCACACTATTCCTGATGCATGTGGGAATGCTGGTGGCCTTCTTGGCCACCTGAGCACACGCTGGCTCATGTTCAGTCACTGTCCATCAACACTCCCAGGGCCTTTTCCATTGGGCAGACTTCCAGCCGCTCTTCCCTGAGCCTGTAGTGCTGCCTGGGGTTGTTGTGACCCAAGTGCAGGACCCAGCACTTGGCATGAAATTGAACAAGTCCAAGAGTTGGATTGTTCACCTGGGATAGAGTAACACTGAGTGCAAGTGCAGATTGGGAGAGAGCGGCTGGAGAGCAGCCCTGCAGAAAGGGATCTGGCGTGATGCTTGGCCACAGGGTCAATAGGAGGCAACAGTGTCCCCCAGCAGTCAAGACAGTAACCCCCACCCTGGGGTGCATCAAACACAGCATGGCCATGTGGTCAAAAGAGGTGACTATGCTGCTGTATTCAGCATTAGTGCGACCTCACCTTGAGAGCTGTCTGCAGTTCTGGGACCCATATACTATTACAACAAAGACGTAAAGGTCCTTGAATGCATCTAGATCATCCCCATGCCCATTGGAGGCCCTGAGGAAGAGTTCCTCTCTCCAAATGTCCAGCCCAGCTTGTCGCTGCCTGAACAACCAGGAGAAACTGCCCCTGGACCCTCATTCCAGACCCCATCTTCTCCACCCTATACAAGCAGTGCACTCCCTGTTGTCACTGAGGTGGTTCCAGGGACCCAAGAGACACCTGTTAGGTAGGGATATGGTGTCCTTCAGTGCTCCTCATGGTGCCTCCTGCTGGGCTTTGTGCCACTGGTCACAACCCTCTGAGCCTGGATGTTCAGCCAGTTCTCAGTGGTGCTAAACAGGAACATGCCCATGAGCACATTGGGCTGCACTGGGAGGAGCGTGGCCACCCAGACAAGGGCAGTTATTGTCCATCGTGACTCAGCACTGGTGTGGTCACACTGGAGCCGTGTGTTCCAGTGTGAGGTTCCCCATTCTGGAGGAATGGGAGGAGCTGCCATGTGGCCAGAGAAAGTCTGGGTCATGTGTGGAGATGTTGAGACACCCAAACTGCTTTAGCCTGGTGAAGGGGAGGCTCAGGAAACGTGCTGGTTTTACTGAAATTGGGTTAATTTTCTTCATGCATTTTGAACCTCTCTCCTTCACAGCCAGTACAGTCTTTTGTTTAGATTTACTATGAGAATAATTAGATAATGCTGTTTCTTCCCTGGGATAGAGTTCATTTTGTCTTTTAGCAGCTTTACAGTGTTTGCCATTTGGTAGGAAAGGAATGTCAGAACTCACTGATATCTTGGCTGTTGTCAGGGAAACCAAGGACATCTTTGGCCATCAGCTGTGGATGCAGATTGGCAGGAGGGGACACAGACAGGACAGCACCTGGATTGACATGCAGGCTGATCAATGACATATTCCCTATGATTAGCGTCATGCTCAGTCTAAAGCTGGAGCGGCTTTTAGGGCTTGCTACATCCGTTACTTTGGGTTTTCCGGCTGGTTTGGTCAGTTCCATTCAGAAGTTCCATTCTGTCAGGAGTTCGATGTCAGTTCCGCCTTTTGCCATTCTGCTATTTTGCAGTTGGCCTTTGGGCCTTTCTGCCTGTTGCCCTTTTGCTCTCTCTTGCTGGGATGGGCTGTTCAGGACCAAGGTGCTCCCTTCTGCAGGACTGGCTGCTCCGTGTGACTGGAGTTACATGAGGGATTGCACTGAGTATATTTTCTTAATTTAATTTATCTATTTATGTTTAACTTACCTTGACTACTGTCAGTGAAACCAAGGACTTCTCTGGAGTCCAGCTGCAGGTGCAAATTGGCAGGAGGGGACACAGACAGGACAGCACCTTCATTGACACCCAGGTCAATCAACAAGCTATTCTCTACCATTAGCGTCATGCTCAGTATAAAGCTGGAGATGCCTTTTCCAGCTCATTAGTTTTGGTTTTCCGGCTGCTTTGCTTAGCTCTGTTTGGAAGTTCCATTCTATTGGGAGTTCAGCGTTAGTTCAGTTTTATGATGTTTTGCTGTTTTTCAGTTGCCCTTTGGGCCTCTCTGCCTTTTGCACTTGTACGTTCTCTTGCTGGATCAGCTGTTCAGGACCAGGGTGCTCTCTTCTTTTGGGCTGCCTGTTCAGCACAACTGGAGTTCTGTGGGGGATGGCACTGAGTATCATATATTTTACTTTATGTGTATTTTAGTATAAGCATATTAGTAGTAACAGTGTATTATTTTCATTGTCTTATTATATTTTTTCTAAACCCACATGTTTTGCCTTCCCATTCAGTTCTCTCCCTTACCCCACCTGGGGCCTGGGAGCAGGATGTGAGCAGCTCTCTTGGTCTTAGTTGGTGGCTGTGGTAAAATCATGACAAGAAAGGGCAGTAGTAGCTTCAGAAATCTTGAAAATCACTTTCCAAGGTGGTTTCAATATTTAATTTTTTTTTTTTTTTTTGGTAGAGGGAACAGCATGAGAAAGGAAAACCATCAGAAACTGGAGCTCTGGAGGTCCAGAGTGTAGCTCAGGATAGAGAAATGTCATTCTGAGCACAGTGCTGTGGTCATTCAGAGGGACTCTGGATCAGCCATGGCTTTATGTTTCAAGGAACAGCTGGTGCGGATGGAGAGACACAGATGGGGAAACACTGGGGTGAGAACAAGGTGGGGAAGCGCATGGGGTGTCTGCAGCCTGTGGGGAAACAGCCACAGGCCTGGGACAGTGCAGGATGGACTGTGGTGGACATGGCCATGGGCACTGGCAAGGCTGGATGTCCCTGGAAGGGCCAAGGTCTTTGTCCCCTTGGCTATGGCTGATGTCCCTGCCAGCGAGGCCTAAGAGGAGACACATGGTTGTCATGGCCATGGCACCCCATTGCCTCCTTGCACCCCCAGGGAGTGTCACACCATTGTCCTGCACTGGGCATCGCACTCCCCACAGCCCCAGGAAGAGCCCTGAGCCACACGTGAGGGACAGGATCTCCCTTCCCAGGAGCAGGGGCTCAAGGCTTGGCCATTGTCCTTCATCAGACAAACCAAGGGCTTTCTCAGCATCAGAGCTGCTGCACTTTGCCTTTGCCTGATGCAATCACTGCCTCCAATTATCTGCTCTCATGAGTCCCTGGGGAGGCTTTGTCAGTAACAGCCCTCAGTGGGGCCCATTAATGCTTCAAGGTACTTTGGAGTTTGTTCTGACTTGGACTCTTGAGCAGGTTCTTCAGTCTGTCCTTGGTATCTGAGGTTCATGGACTCAGCACCAAATACGCCACGGGGCTCATTAAAACACAGAAAGCCCTAACGAGCTATGGTTTTTTTCTGTAATTTTCTTTAAACCTTCAAGCCTTGTAGAACTAACTGGAGAGGTTTCAATGGGACACTTACTGATGAAGATTTCAAAGAAGATTTCATAAAGGAGGTTTTTTCTTTCAAGGGTATTTTCTGTCATTTTTCAGTGTATAGAAGAAGTGACAGCAGCATTCTACACTGGACATTGATCCCGAGGGTCTCCTGAAGACATCTGGACAGGCAGGAGAACAGTCCCTTGAGGCTGGACACTGTATGGACAACCTGGCTCCTCACCCCCACCCCCAGTCTGCCGGTTCCCTCATTGGCCACCAGAGATTGCATCACTTTTCCTCCATCAGACTTCTCCACTGAGCTCTGCAGGAGATGCTGCAGCTCCTGTGCACCAGCTCCACCTGCTCTCCTGTGCAAACACTGCACAGTTTAATAAACAGCAAAACACTTTCCTCAGCTGTGTGTGTAAGCTGGATCTGATGAGGTCCAGCATCCACAAGGGTCACCCACACAAGAACTGGTTTAGACAGAGAGACAGGAGAGGATAGAAATAAACACAATGAACGTGTTGACTGCCATGTTAATTAGAGCTCTGAAGAATGGGGCAAGTTTGTAACTCCCTGAAGCTCAAAGCAGAAACCAGACAGTTGAGAGGCCACTGAATGACCAAAGAGCAAGTGGAGGAGAAACCTGAGAGCCCTGGGAAGGGCAAACGTCCAGACAGTGCTGGAAAGGTGTCCTTGGACAGGGACATTTAATCAGGAGAGGTGGGAACTCCTGAATGACGAGGGAGATGAAATAACAGAGTGTTGATAATAGAAGTACAGGGGAAGACCAATATTTCTTCTCCTACTCTTAGTACGTCTTTCATCAGCTGTCTCACCATAAACAGCCAGGGCCATTTTAGGACCCCCATTGTACCTGAGCTGCTGGTCTGGGATTGGCATCTATCACACAGGACCTGGGGAGACCAGAGCACCTCGCAGTGCAGGTGGAGCCTGGGCAGGGGTTCCCGGGGCATCTACACTGGCACCAGGTGTTTGTGTCCCTGGAGCTGAAGACATTTGTGTCCTAAATCCATGCCCAGTTCTGGAGAACTCTTTCCTTTTCAATGAAAAGAGACTCCCCCACAAAGACTTTGAAATAACTAACTAATTAACTAACTAACTAACTAACTAACTAACTAACTAACTAACTAACTAACTAACTAACTAACTAACTAACTAAGTAGGTAAGTAAGTAAATAAATAGGTAAATAAATAAGTAAATAAACAAGTAAATAAATAAGTAAATAAGTAAATAAATACATAAATACATAAATACATAATACATAAATACATACATTAATAAATATAAAGAAAGAAGGAAAGAAAGAGGGAAAGAAAGAGGGAAAGAAAGAGGGAAAGAAGGAAAGAAGGAAAGAAAGAAGGAAGGAAGGAAGGAAGGAAGGAAGGAAGGAAGGAAGGAAGGAAGGAAGGAAGGAAGGAAGGAAGGAAGGAAGGAAGGAAGGAAGGAAGGAAGGAAGGAAGGAAGGAAGGAAGGAAGGAAAGAAAGAAAGAAAGAAAGAAAGAAGAAAGAAAAAGAACGTTGACACCTTCCTTTGCTTTGGATCTTTGTCTTCAGTTCTTATTTTAATATTCATTGACATCAACTGACATCTGCTGGGCCTGCAGGCATGAAGCCAAGATCATGTTGTGTCTTGCACAGCGCCCCATGCCCTCTGAACCTTCCCTGCCCAGGACTCCTCACACGTTGCCCAGAGCGAGTCACACTGAGGTGTTGGCTGGTTCACTGGCTGAGATGTTGGTTTAGATGGTCACCTACAGCACAGGTGGATCCTGCCCCGGTGTTGGCTGGTTCCCTGGCTGAGATGTTGGTTTAGATGGTCACCTACAGCACAGGTGGATCCTGCCCCATCATTGCCTGCTCTGCTCCAGTCTGAAACAGAGCCCAACATCACAATGGGATCATGAGAGAACTGAGGTTGAAGGGACCTCAGGAGTCTGCAGTCCAGCCTGTCACCAACTGGCTCACACCAAGGTGTTCAAGCCTTGATTCAATCAGAGCTTTAGCAGGACTAGAGAAGTGATCATCCCTTTGTACTGGGCACTGGTGAGGCTGCACCTTGAATCCTGGGGGCAGTTTTAGGCCCCTCATGGCAAGGAAGACATTGAGGTGCTGGAGAGAGTTCAGAGGAGGGTGACAAGGCTGGTGAAGGGTCTGGAGCACCAGTCTGACGAGGAGCGGTTGAGGGAGCTGGGGCTGTTCAGCCTTGAGAACAGGAGGCTGAGGAGAGACCTTATTACTCTCTACAGCTGCCTGAAAGGAGGTTTTATCATGGAGGGTGTTGGTCTCTTCTCCCAAGTAGCAAGTGATAGGACAAGAGGAAATGGCCTCAAGTTGCACATGGGAAGGTTTAGATTGGATATGAGGAAAAAATTCTTCAGGGAAAGGGTTTTGAAGCAATGGAGCAGACTGCCCAGTGAGGTTGTGGAGTCACCGTCACTGAAGGTGTTTAAAAGACATACAGAAGAGGTTCTTAGGGACATGGTTTATTGCCAGATTTAGGTTATGGTTGCACTCGATGATCTTAAGGGTCTCTTGCAACCACAATTATTCTATGATAAGTCATTTTTGCTATTCTCTTTCTCAGAGGCCCATGCAGCCTCCCTGAGAGCCAGGACTGTTCTGAGGTGTTTGGGAGACGTCTCACGGTCACACCAGCCAGTTCCACCAGCCCCTGTCTGCCCCTTCCCAGACCAAACCTTTTCTCCATATCCCAACCTTCCAGGCGAGTTTCTGGACACAGCAAATGTTCTGCTGGTCTTCTGGGCTTGTTCAGAGAGAGCAGCAGCCCAACATGTTGATGGGCTTTCTGTGCACCTCAAAGCCTTCCTGACCATTTTTCTCAATGTCCCACTTGTACCCAACCTTTCTGGTCCTTGAGCTGTACATGAGGGGACTGAGCAGGGATGTGGGGAAGGTGGAGAAAAAAGGCTTTGTCAAACTGTCTCGGGAGGGCTGTTCTGGGCATCCCACAGTCCAGGATGAGGGTGCTGGAGAAACCAGTGGCACAGGTGAGGTGAGAGGTCCAGGAACTCATTCATTCCTATTGACCCCATTGAATTCTATTGACTCCCGTTCATTCCTATTGACCCCATTGAATTCTATTGACTCCCGTTCATTCCTATTGACTCCATTGACTCCCACTGATTCCTATTGACACCATTGACCCATTGATTCCCATTGACTCCCATTGACTCCCATTGACTCCCATTGATTCCCATTGATTCCCATTGACTCCCATTGAGCCCCATTCATTCCTATTGACTCCCATTGATTCCTATTGAGCCCCATTGACTCCCATTGATTCCCATTGACTCCTATTGACACCCATTCATTCCTATTGAGTCCCATTGACTCCCATAGACTCCCATTGATTCCCATTGACTTCCATTGATCCCCATTGACTTCCATTGACTTCTATTGATCCCCATTGACCCCCATTGATCCCCATTGACTTCCATTGATCTCTATGGGTGTCTACGGGTCCCATTGACTCCCATTGACCCCCATTGACTCCCATTGACTTCTATTGATCTCTATGGGTATCTATGGGTCCCATTGACTCCCATTGACTCCTATTGATCTCTATGGGTGTCTATGGGTCCCATTGACTCCCATTGACTTCTATTGATCTCTATGGGTATCTATGGGTCCCATTGACTCCCATTGACTTCTATTGATCTCTATGGGTGTCTATGGGTCCCATTGACTCCCATTGACCCCCATTGACTTCTATTGATCTCTATGGGTGTCTACGGGTCCCATTGACCCCCATTGACTCCCATTGACTCCTATTGATCTCTATGGGTGTCTATGGGTCCCATAGCCTCCCAGTAGCCCCCATTGCCCCCCATTGTCCCCACACCCACCTGGCCCCCTCTTGTCCCAGCCGGCCATCATGGTGCCCATGCTGAGCCCCATGCCCCGGTAGCCATAGACCAGGAAACAGTGTCATTGGTGAGAGGTCCAGGAGTAGAAGGCCTTGTGTCTGTCTACACTGGGGTAGAGCAGTGATGCGTTCATGGGATGCCCATGTGAACAGGAAGGGGACAAATAGCTCTAAAATGCCCTCCAGCCAGTTCTTTACCCATCACAGATACACCATCCAGGCCATGAGCTGCAGCTTCTCCAGGAGATGCTGTGGGATACGGTGTCACAGGCTTTACTGCAGTCTAAGGACACAACACCCACAGCCCGTGTGGCGGATTCACTTCCCACAACAGACCTTCCCTCATCTGCTCAGCCTGTCACCTTGTCACAGAAGGAGATCAGGTTGGTCAAGCAGGACCTGCCTTTCATCCAGACATGCTGATTGGGCCCGATTGCTCATCTCGTGTGTGTGACCTCACAGTCCTTTGCCAGCCATGTTCCTGCTGTTGGCCAATCCCCTGCAGAGGCAGAAGTGACCTCACAGTGCCCTCCACACCCATTGGCTCCCTACTGGACTATGAGTTCCTGAGACACAGTGACCACAGGGCATCGTACCCACCATCACCCTCCTTGTGGTCCAGTGTGTGAGCAGATCAAACCAAGCTGCTTTCATCAAATGTATCTGATAGATTCCTCTCAAGGGTTTGAGTGGAGAAACGTTCCTCAGCGGAGCTGCTGTATTTACTCCGGGGCATTTTACATCTCTGCTTCTACCTCTGATTTTTTCTTCTCCTTCCTCTGTCTATTCTGATGTGAAAGAGCTCTCCAAGGAAAAGATTCATGGAATCCTACAATAACCCAGGTTGGAAGAGACCATAGAGATGTGTGGGGGGCGTGGCTTGTTGAATTAAGGGGAGGGGGCGGAGCCTCCCGCAGGCCCCGCCCCCCGGCGCTGACGCCCCGCCCCCCCGGCCCCGCCCCCTCCCCTTGGCCCCGCCCCTCTCTCCCCAGGGCCCCGCCCAGCCCAAGGCCGTCAAGAGGAAGATCGCGCTGATTGGTCAGTGGGCGGAGGGGGCGTGGCCGGGGGGGGCGCGTGGCCTGGAGGGCGGGGGTTGAGCTATGGGGGTCAATGGGGCCATAGGGATGAATGGAGGGGGCATGGCTTAGTAAAGGGGGCGGGGCTGGAGGGGGTGATGGGGTGAATGGAGGGGGCATGGCTTGTGGTGGGCGGGGCTTAAGCCCCATTGATCTCTATGGGAGGGGTGGGTTTAATGGGGGGTAATAGGGATGAATGGAGGCGTGGCTTAAACTGGTGGGCGGGGCTTAATGGGTTGTCTGTAGGGTAATAGAGATGAATGGGTGGGCTGCCCCATAGATTTCAGCGACCCACAAGCTCACTTATGGGGCAGCAAACCCCCCCCCCCCTTGGACCCACAAGTTCACTTATGGGGCAGACTCGGTGACCCCCAACTTATGGGGCAGCCCATGGACTCCTGAGACCCACAAGTTATGGGGCACCCCATGGATCTCCAGACCCGCAACTTATGGGGCAGCCCATGGACTCCTGGGACCCACAAGTCACTTATGGGGCACCCCATGGATCTCCAGACCCACAACTTATGGGGCACCCCATGGATCTCAAGACCCACAAGTTACTTATGGAGCAGCCCATGGACTCCTGAGACCCCCAAGTCACTTATGGGGCACCCCATGGATCTTCAGACCCCCAAGTTACTTATGGGGCAGCCCATGGACTCTTGAGACCCACAAGTCACTTATGGGGCAGCCCATGGATCTCCAGACCCGCAACTTATGGGGCACCCCATGGATCTCCAGACCCACAACTTATGGGGCAGCCAATGGACTCCTGAGACCCCCAAGTCACTTATGGGGCACCCCATGGATTTTCAGACCCACAAGTCACTTATGGGGCACCCCATGGATCTCCAGACCCACAACTTATGGGGCACCCCATGGATCTTCAGACCCACAAGTTACTTATGGGGCACCCCATGGATCTTCAGACCCATAAGTTATGGGGCACCCCACGGATCTCCAGACCCACAACTTATGGGCCAGCCAATGGACTCCTGAGACCCCCAAGTCACTTATGGGGCACCCCATGGATCTCAAGACCCACAAGTTACTTATGGGGCACCCCACGGATCTCCAGACCCACAACTTATGGGGCACCCCATAGACTGCTGAGACCCCCAAGTTACTTATGGGGCACCCCATGGATCTCCAGACCCACAACTTATGGGGCAGCCCATGGATCTCCAGACCCACAACTTATGGGGCACCCCATGGATCTCCAGACCCCCAAGTCACTTATGGGGCACCCCATGGATTTCAAGACCCACAAGTTACTTATGGGGCATCCCATGGACTCCTGAGATCCCCAAGTCACTTATGGGGCACCCTATAGATCTCCAGCCCCCCAACTTATGGGGCAGCCCATGGACTCCTGAGACCCCCAAGTCACTTATGGGGCACCCATGGATCTCCAGACCCACAACTTATGGGGCAGCCCATGGACTCCTGAGACCCCCCCCCCCCACTTATGGGGCAGCCCCACGGTGACCAATGGGATCAATTTGAAGTTGGGGGGGCGGGGTTTGGGGGGGGCGTGGCTTGTTGAATGAAGGGGAGGGGGCAGAGCCTCCCGCGGGCCCCGCCCCCCGGCGCTGACGCCCCGCCCCCCGGCCCCGCCCCCTCCCCTTGGCCCCGCCCCTCTCTCCCCAGGGCCCCGCCCAGCCCAAGGCCGTCAAGAGGAAGATCGCGCTGATTGGTCAGTGGGCGGAGGGGGCGTGGCCTGGAGGGCGGGGGTTGAGCTATGGGGGTCAATTGGGCCATAGGGATGAATGGAGGGGGCGTGGCTTAGTAAAGGGGGCGGGGCTGGTGGGGGTAATAGGGGTGAATGGAGGGGGCGTGGCTTGTGGTGGGCGGGGCTTAAGGGCTGTCTATGGGGGTCATAGGGATGAATGGGGGGCGTGGCTTGAGCCGGTGGGCGTGGCTTAGTCCCCATTGATCTCTATGGGAGGGGGTGGAGCTTAATGGTAATAGGGATGAATGGAGGGGGCGGGGCTTAGCCCTTGTGTGTGTGTCTCCCCCCCAGCAGCCGTCAAGGGGGCGGAGCCGGAAGTGGGCGGAGCCCCGGCGGGGGGGGCGTGGCCCGGAAGCGGCGCTGGGGCTCCAGCACCACATGCCCCGCCCCCAAGAGGTCGATCAGCATCAGCACCGAGTCCCTCAAGGTACCGCCCCCCCCAGGCCACGCCCCCTCCCCTAAACCCCGCCCGCACCCCCCAGACCCCGCCCACCCCCCAATCCGCGCCCACACCCCCCCGGCCACGCCCACCCCCCCCAACCCCGCCCCCACCCCCCCAAACCCCGGCCAGTCCATAGGGAGCCACCGGCCAATCAGAGCGAAGGGAGCGTGGCCGGGATCCCCCTGGGTGCCGGCCCCGCCCCTCCCATAGAGATCAATGGGGCTCAAGCCACGCCCCCCATTCATCCCTATGACCCCCATAGCCCAGCCCTTAGGCCACGCCCACCAGCATAAGCCACGCCCCCACTCATCCCTGTTACCCCCACAAGCCCCGCCCACCACCCTAAGCCACGCCCCCCCATTCATCCCTATTACCCCCCATTAAACCCACCCCTCCCATAGAGACCAATGGGGCTTAAGCCCCGCCCACCACAAGCCACGCCCCCTCCCTTCATCCCTATTACCCCACAAGCCACGCCCCCTTTACTAAGCCACGCCCCCTCCATTCATCCCTATGGCCCCATTGACCCCCATAGTTCAACCCGCCCCCCCAAGCCACGCCCCCCGCCCCCCAGGCCACGCCCCCCACCCCAGGCCACGCCCACCCCCCCAAACCCCACCCCCTCCCTTCCAGAGCCTGATCCCGGAAATCAAAGTGGGGGGAGGGGGCGGGGCCAGCGACCCCCCCCCCCGAGCTCCCCCCGCCCACTTCCGGGGAGCGAGGGGAGGGGCTGGATGACGTCAGCGAGGGGCCGGAAGTTCATCAGGACGGTCACCCAGGTCGGTCGGGATTGGTCGGTGGGCACGGGGGGCGTGGCCTGGGGTGGGGGGGGTGGCCTGAGTGGGGGCGAGGCCTGGGGTCGGGGGGCGTGGTTGAGGGTGGGGGGGCAGGTTGAGGTATGGGGGGTAATGGGGCCATAGGGATGAATGGAGGGGGCGTCGCTTAGCGGAGGGGGCGTGGTTTGTGGGGGGAATAGGGATGAAGGGAGGGGGCGGGGCTTATGGTGGTGGGCGGGGCTTAAGCCCCATTGATCTCTATGGGAGGGGTGGATTTAATGGGGGGTAATAGGGATGAATGAGGGGGGCGTGGCTTATGGTGGTGGGCGGGGCTTAATGGGGGTCTATGGGGGTCATAGGGATGAATGGGGGCGTGTCTTAGGGTGGTGGGCGGGGCTTAATGGGGGTCTATGGGGGTCATAGGGATGAATGGGGGGGCGTGGCTTAGGGTGGTGGGCGGGGCTTAATGGGGGTCTATGGGGGTCATAGGGATGAATGGGGGGGCGTGGCTTGAGTCCCATTGATCTCTATGGGAGGGGCGGGGCCGGCACCCAGGGTGTCCCGGCCACGCCCCCTTCGCTCTGATTGGCTGGTGGCTTAATGGTTTGTGCTCTATTCATTGGCCACGCCCCCCTTGCAGGTGATTGGTGCGGAGAACGGCAGGGAGGAGCCCGCGGGGGGGGGGTGGCGCCGAGGCCACGCCCCCCGGCGCTCAGGCCACGCCCCCGTTGCTGAGGCCACGCCCACGGAGCCGCCCGTTAAGAGAAGTGGGTGAAGGGGGGGGGTGAACCCCCATTGAGCCCATTGGGACCCATTGAACCCCATTGACCCCCATTGGGACCCATTGACCCCATTGGGACCCATTGAACCCCATTGAACCCATTGGGACCCATTGAACCCATTGGGACCCATTGAACCCATTGAACCCCATTGGGACCCATTGAACCCATTGGGACCCATTGAACCCATTGAACCCCATTGGGACCCATTGAACCCCATTGAACCCCATTGGGACCCACTGAACCCCATTGGGACCCATTGACCCCATTGGGACCCATTGAACCCATTGAACCCCATTGGGACCCATTGAACCCATTGGGACCCATTGAACCCATTGAACCCCATTGGGACCCATTGAACCCATTGACCCCATTGACCCCATAGACCCATTGACCCCATTGACCCCATTGACCCATTGAACCCCATTGAACCCCATTGACCCCATTGACCCCATTGGGACCCATTGACCCCCATTGACCCCCATTGAAAACCATTGGGACCCATTGACCCCATTGGGACCCATTGAACCCCATTGGGACCCATTGACCCCATTGACCCATTGACCCATTGACCCATTGAACCCCATTGACCCCATTGACCCCATTGAACCCCATTGAACCCCATTGAACCCCATTGACTTCTATTGACTCCCATTGATTCTTATTGACTCCATTGAGTCTCATTGATTTCCATTCATTCCCATTGACTCCCATTGATTCCTATTCATTCCTATTGACTCCATTGACTCCCATTGATTCCTATTGAGCCCCATTGACCCCATTGAACCCATTGAACCCCATTGGGACCCATTGACCCCCATTGACCCCCATTGAACCCCATTGGGACCCATTGAACCCCATTGATTCCTATTGACTCCATTGACTCTCATTGTTTCCCGTTGATTCCCATTGACTCCCATTGATTCCTATTGAGCCCCATTGATCTCCATTGATTCCCATTGATTTCCATTCATTTCTATTGAGTCCCATTGACCCCCATTGACCCCCATTGATTCCCATTGACTCCATTGACCCCCATTGGAACCAATGGGGACCCATGGTGGGGGTAGGCAGGGCTGGGCTGACTGTCTGTCTCTGATTGGTCGTTGCAGGCCCTGCCCCCCCCGCCCGCCCCCCCCGCGGGTTCCAGCTGCCCGTGGACGAGCCTGTGAGGGCGGGACCCCGCCCCTCCCCCCCCCGGCAGCGCCCCGGCCGCATCGTGCACCTGAGCAACCTGGTGAGACCCATAGATTGACCCATAGACACCTATAGTGACCCATAGAGACCCATAGAGACCCATAACTGACCCATAGATAACCATAGATACCCATAGAGACCCATAGGGACACATAGACACCCATCGTGCACCTGAGCAACCTGGTGAGACCCACAGATTGACCCATAGACACCTATAGTGACCCATAGAGACCCATAGAGACCCATAGACACCCATCGTGCACCTGAGCAACCTGGTGAGACCCATAGATTGACCCATAGATTGACCCATAGACACCTATAGTGACCCATAGAGACCCATAGAGACCCATAACTGACCCATAGATAACCATTGATACCCATAGAGACCCATAGGGACCCATAGACACCCATCGTGCACCTGAGCAACCTGGTGAGACCCACAGATTGACCCATAGAGACCCATAGACACCTATAGTGACCCATAGAGACCCATAGAGACCCATAACTGACCCATAGATAACCATAGATACCCATAGAGACCCATAGGGACCCATAGACACCCATCGTGCACCTGAGCAACCTGGTGAGACCCATAGATTGACCCATAGATTGACCCATAGACACCTATAGTGACCCATAGAGACCCATAGAGACCCATAACTGACCCATAGATAACCATAGATACCCATAGAGACCCATAGGGACCCATAGACACCCATCGTGCACCTGAGCAACCTGGTGAGACCCACAGATTGACCCATAGATTGACCCATAGACACCTATAGTGACCCATAGAGACCCATAGAGACCCATAACTGACCCATAGATAACCATAGATACCCATAGAGACCCATAGGGACCCATAGACACCCATCGTGCACCTGAGCAACCTGGTGAGACCCACAGATTGACCCATAGAGACCCATTGTGACCCATAACAAACCCATTGTGACCCATAGAGACCCATAACTGACACATAGAGACCCATAGACACCCATAGACATCCATAGAGACCCATACGGACCCCCATTGTGCACCTGAGCAGCCTGGTGAGACCATAGAGACCCATAGATTGACCCATAGCGACCCATAACTAACCCATAGATACCCATAGACATCCATAGAGACCCATAGGGACCCATAGAGACCCATAGATTGACCCCTAGAGAGCCATAGGGACCCATAGGGACCCATAGGGACCCATAGTGACTCATAGGGACCCATAGAGACCCATAGACACCCATAGGGACCCATAGGGACCCATAGTGACCCATAGACACCCATAGGGACCCATAGGGACCCATAGGGACCCATAGACACCCATAGGGACCCATAGATTGACCCATAGAGACCCCTAGAGACCCATAGAGACCATAGAGACCCATAGACACCCGTAGATTGACCCACAGTGACCCATAGTGACCCATAGACACCCATAGAGACTCATAGATTGACCCATAGATTGACCCATAGTGACCCATAGCGACCCATAGATTGACCCATAATGACCCATTGTGACCCATAGAGACCCATAACTGACACATAGAGACCCATAGACACCCATAGACATCCATAGAGACCCATAGGGACCCCCATTGTGCACCTGAGCAGCCTGGTGAGACCATAGAGACCCATAGATTGACCCATAGCGACCCATAACTAACCCATAGATACCCATAGACATCCATAGAGACCCATAGGGACCCATAGAGACCCATAGATTGACCCCTAGAGAGCCATAGGGACCCATAGGGACCCATAGTGACTCATAGGGACCCATAGAGACCCATAGACACCCATAGGGACCCATAGGGACCCATAGTGACCCATAGACACCCATAGGGACCCATAGATTGACCCATAGAGACCCATAGAGACCCATAGAGACCCATAGATTGACCCATAGTGACCCATAGACACCCATAGAGACTCATAGATTGACCCATAGATTGACCCATAGTGACCCATAGCGACCCATAGATTGACCCATAGCGACCCGTAACTGACCCGTAGACATCCATAGTGACCCATAGTGCCCCACATCCTGCCCCACAAGTGCCCCACATCACCCCCATTTCCACCCCGAATATCCCCCCGTGTCCCCCCCATATTGACCCCATATTCACCCCACATCTTCCCCATTGGCTGCCCCACATCCCGCCCCACATTGTGCCCCATAGCTGCCCCACAAGTGCCCCATAAGTGCCCCATATGGACCCCATATCAACCCCAAACCCCCCCCAGACCTCCCCCCACCCCTGCCCCACATCCTGCCCCACATCCCGCCCCATAAGTGCCCCATAGCTGCCCCACATCCTGCCCCACATCAACCCCATATCCACCCCATATCGACCCCATATTGACCCCACCCCCCCCCCAGACCTCCCCCCACCCCTGCCCCATAGCTGCCCCACATCGTGCCCCACAAGTGCCCCATAACCCCCCATTTCCACCCCATATCTCCCCATTTCCCCCCCATATCGACCCCATATTCACCCCACATATTCCCCATTGTCTGCCCTATAAGTGCCCCATAGCTGCCCCACATCCTGCCCCATAAGTGCCCCATATCGACCCCATTTCCACCCCAAATATTCCCCCATTTCCACCCCGTATCTTCCCCATGTGTCCCCTGTATTCACCCCACACCCTGCCCCACATCTGCCCCATAGCTGCCCCACACCTGCCCCACATCCTGCCCCACAAGTGCCCGATCACCCCCCATTTCCACCCCAAATATGCCCCCATTTCCACTCTATATGAACCCCAACCCTCCCCTAGACATTCCCCCACATCCTGCCCCATAGCTGCCCCACATCCTGCCCCATAAGTGCCCCATAGCTGCCCCACATCAACCCCATTTCCACCCCAGATATCTCCCCATTTCCCCCCCGTTTCCACCCCAAACCTCCCCCAAACTTCCCCCCACATCTTCCCCATTGTCTGCCCCACATCCTGCCCCACATCTCCCCATAAGTGCCCCACAAGTGGCTGTTCCAGGTGCGGCCGTTCACTCTGGGGCGCACGGGGCGGATCGACCGCATCAAGTCCCACTGCTACGTCACCGTATGTGGGGCAGCTATGGGGCAATCTATGGGGCAATCTATGGGGCAGCCATGGGGCAGGGTGTGGGGAGATGTGGGGTGAATATGGGGTCAATATGGGGTTGATATGGGGTGGAAATGGGGAGATATTGGGGGTGGAAATGGGGGTGATGTGGGGCACTTATGGGGCAGCTATGGGGCAGGATGTGGGGGGAGGTCTGGGGGAGGTTTGGGGTCGATATGGGGTGGAAATGGGGAGATATCTGGGGTGGAAATGGGGCACTTGTGGGGCAGCTATGGGTCAATCTATGGGGCAGCTATGGGGCAGCCAATGGGGAAGATGTGGGGTGAGTATGGGGTTGATATGGGGGGGAAATGGGGAGATATTGGGGTGATATGGGGCACTTGTGGGGCGGGATGTGGGGCACTATGGGTCTCTATGGGTCTCTATGGGTGTCTATGGGTCATTATGGGTCAATCTATGGGTCACTATGGGTCACTATGGGTCAGTCTATGGGTCACAATGGGTTACTATGGGTCAATCTGTGGGTTGCTGTGGGTCAATCTATGGGTCTCTATGGGTCTCTATGGGTCATTATGGGTCAGTCTATGGGTCCCTATGGGTCAGTCTATGGGTGTTTATGGGTCCCTATGGGTCTCTATGGTCTCTATGGGTCATTATGGGTCAATCTATGGGTCCCTATGGGTTTCTATGGGTCACTATGGGTCAATCTATGGGTCACTCTATGGGTCCCTATGGGTCTCTAGGGGTCACTCTATGGGTCAATCTGTGGGTCACTCTATGGGTCCCTATGGGTCTCTAGGGGTCACTCTATGGGTCAATCTGTGGGTCACTCTATGGTCTCTATGGGTCTCTATGGGTCACTATTGTCTCTATGGGTCCCTATGGGTCAATCTATGGGTCTGTACGGTCACTATGGGTCACTCTATGGGTCAATCTATGGGTCTGCCCCCCAGTACAAGTCGGTGGAAGAGGCCGTGGGTCAGTCTATGGGTCCCTATGGGTCTCTATGGTCTCTGTGGGTCAATCTGTGGGTCTCTATGGGTCAGTCTATGGGTCAGTCTATGGGTCTCTATGGGTCTCTCTGTGTCCCTATGGGTGTCTATGTGTGTCTATGGGTCAATCTATGGGTCTCTATGGGTCTCTATGGGTCAATCTATGGGTCTGCCCCACACTCTGCCCCACAGTACGAGTCTGTGGAAGAGGCCGTGGGTCAGTCTATGGGTGTCTATGGGTCAGTCTGTGGTCTCTATGGTTCCTATGGTCCCTATGGTGTCTATGGGTCAATCTATGGGTCAATCTATGGGTCACTGTGGGTCTCTATGGGTCCCTATGGGTCACTATGGGTCAGTCTATGGGTGTCTATGGGTCCCTATGGGTCTCTATGGGGTGGCTATGGGGTGATATATGGGGGTCTATGGGGCGCTATGGGGTGATCTATGGGGCGCTATGGGTCTCTATGGGGTGGCTATGGGGGGCTATGGGGTGATCTATGGGGCGCTATGGGGCGCTATGGGGCGATCTATGGGGCGCTATGGGGTGATCTATGGGGCGCTATGGGTCTCTATGGGGTGGCTATGGGGGGCTATGGGGTGATCTATGGGGCGCTATGGGGCGCTATGGGGCGATCTACGGGGCGCTATGGGGTGATCTATGGGGCGCTATGGGTCTCTCTGGGGTGGCTATGGGGGGCTATGGGGTGATCTATGGGGGTCTATGGGGCGCTATGGGGTCATCTATGGGGTGGGATATGGGGTGCTATGGGGAGCTATGGGGTCTATGGGTCTCTGTGGGTGTTTATGGGTCTCTATGGGTCAATCAATGGGTGTCTATGGGTCTCTATGGGTCTCTATGGGTTTCTATGGGGTGCTATGGGGTGCTATGGGGCAGCTACGGGGTGTATGGTCTCTATGGGTCTCTATGGGTCCCATTGTTCCCTATGGGTCTCTATGGGTCAATCTATGGGTCAACCTATGGGTCCCATTGTTCCCTATGGGTCAATCTATGGGTCCCATTGTTCTCTATGGGTCAATCTATGGGTCAATCTATGGGTCCCATTGTTCTCTATGGGTCAATCTATGGGTCACTCTATGGGTCCCATTGTTCTCTATGGGTCCCATTGTTCCGTATGGGTCAATCTATGGGTCCCATTGTTCTCTATGGGTCAATCTATGGGTCAATCTATGGGTCCCATTGTTCTCTATGGGTCAATCTATGGGTCAATCTATGGGTCCCATTGTTCTCTATGGGTCCCTATGGGTCAATCTATGGGTCAATCTCTGGGTCCCATTGTTCTCTATGGGTCAATCTATGGGTCAATCTATGGGTCCCATTGTTCTCTATGGGTCCCTATGGGTCAATCTATGGGTCCCATTGTTCTCTATGGGTCCCTATGGGTCAATCTATGGGTCAATCTATGGGTCCCATTGTTCTCTATGGGTCCCTATGGGTCAATCTATGGGTCGCATTGTTCTCTATGGGTCAATCTATGGGTCAATCTATGGGTCAATCTATGGGTCCCATTGTTCTCTATGGGTCAATCTATGGGTCACTCTATGGGTCCCATTGTTCTCTATGGGTCAATCTATGGGTCCCACTGTTCTCTATGGGTCCCTATGGGTCAATCTATGGGTCAATCTATGGGTCCCATTGTTCTCTATGGGTCCCTATGGGTCAATCTATGGGTCAATCTATGGGTCACATTGTTCTCTATGGGTCCCTATGGGTCAATCTGTGGGTCACTCTATGGGTCCCATTGTTCTCTATGGGTCCCTATGGGTCAATCTATGGGTCCCATTGTTCTCTATGGGTCCCTATGGGTCAATCTATGGGTCGAATTGTTATCTATGGGTCAATCTATGGGTCAATCTATGGGTCAATCTATGGGTCCCATTGTTCTCTATGGGTCCCTATGGGTCAATCTATGGGTCAATCTCTGGGTCCCATTGTTCTCTATGGGTAAATCTATGGGTCAATCTATGGGTCCCATTGTTCTCTATGGGTCCCTATGGGTCAATCTATGGGTCAATCTATGGGTCCCATTGTTCTCTATGGGTCCCTATGGGTCAATCTCTGGGTCCCATTGTTCTCTATGGGTCAATCTATGGGTCAATCTATGGGTCCCATTGTTCTCTATGGGTCCCTATGGGTCAATCTATGGGTCAATCTATGGGTCCCATTGTTCTCTATGGGTGTCTATGGGTCAATCTATGGGTCCCATTGTTCTCTATGGGTGTCTATGGGTCAATCTATGGGTCCCATTGTTCTCTATGGGTCCCTATGGGTCAATCTATGGGTCAATCTATGGGTCACTCTATGGGTCCCATTGTTCTCTATGGGTCAATCTATGGGTCAATCTATGGGTCCCATTGTTCTCTATGGGTCCCTATGGGTCAATCTATGGGTCCCATTGTTCTCTATGGGTCCCTATGGGTCAATCTATGGGTCGCATTGTTCTCTATGGGTCAATCTATGGGTCAATCTATGGGTCAATCTATGGGTCCCATTGTTCTCTATGGGTCAATCTATGGGTCACTCTATGGGTCCCATTGTTCTCTATGGGTCAATCTATGGGTCCCACTGTTCTCTATGGGTCCCTATGGGTCAATCTATGGGTCAATCTATGGGTCCCATTGTTCTCTATGGGTCCCTATGGGTCAATCTATGGGTCAATCTATGGGTCAATCTATGGGTCCCATTGTTCTCTATGGGTCCCTATGGGTCAATCTGTGGGTCACTCTATGGGTCCCATTGTTCTCTATGGGTCCCTATGGGTCAATCTATGGGTCCCATTGTTCTCTATGGGTCCCTATGGGTCAATCTATGGGTCGAATTGTTGTCTATGGGTCAATCTATGGGTCAATCTATGGGTCAATCTATGGGTCCCATTGTTCTCTATGGGTCTCTATGGGTCAATCTATGGGTCCCATTGTTCTCTATGGGTCAATCTATGGGTCCCATTGTTCTCTATGGGTCCCTATGGGTCAATCTATGGGTCAATCTATGGGTCCCATTGTTCTCTATGGGTCCCTATGAGTCAATCTATGGGTCAATCTATGGGTCCCATTGTTCTCTATGGGTCCCTATGGGTCAATCTATGGGTCAATCTATGGGTCCCATTGTTCTCTATGGGTCCCTATGGGTCAATCTATGGGTCCCATTGTTCTCTATGGGTCCCTATGGGTCAATCTATGGGTCAATCTCTGGGTCCCATTGTTCTCTATGGGTCAATCTATGGGTCAATCTATGGGTCCCATTGTTCTCTATGGGTCCCTATGGGTCAATCTATGGGTCAATCTATGGGTCCCATTGTTCTCTATGGGTGTCTATGGGTCAATCTATGGGTCCCATTGTTCTCTATGGGTCAATCTATGGGTCAATCTCTGGGTCCCATTGTTCTCTATGGGTCAATCTATGGGTCAATCTATGGGTCCCATTGTTCTCTATGGGTCCCTATGGGTCAATCTATGGGTCAATCTATGGGTCCCATTGTTCTCTATGGGTCCCTATGGGTCTCTAGGGGTCAATCTATGGGTCCCATTGTTCTCTATGGGTCGCTATGAGTCAATCTGTGGGTCCCATTGTTCTCTATGGGTCCCTATGGGTCAATCTATGGGTCCCATTGTTCTCTATGGGTCCCTATGGGTCAATCTATGGGTCAATCTATGGGTCCCATTGTTCTCTATGGGTCCCTATGGGTCTCTATGGGTCAATCTATGGGTCCCATTGTTCTCTATGGGTCGCTATGGGTCAATCTGTGGGTCCCATTGTTCTCTATGGGTCCCTATGGGTCAATCTATGGGTCCCATTGTTCTCTATGGGTCCCTATGGGTCAATCTATGGGTCAATCTCTGGGTCCCATTGTTCTCTATGGGTCAATCTATGGGTCAATCTATGGGTCCCATTGTTCTCTATGGGTCCCTATGGGTCAATCTATGGGTCAATCTATGGGTCCCATTGTTCTCTATGGGTCCCTATGGGTCAATCTATGGGTCAATCTCTGGGTCCCATTGTTCTCTATGGGTCCCTATGTGTCAATATATGGGTCCCATTGTTCCCTATGGTCAATCTATGGGTCAATCTATGGGTCAATCTATGGGTCCCATTGTTCCCTATGGGTCAATCTATGGGTCAATCTATGGGTCCCATTGTTCTCTATGGGTCAATCTATGGGTCAATCTATGGGTCCCATTGTTCTCTATGGGTCCCTATGGGTCAATCTATGGGTCAATCTATGGGTCCCATTGTTCTCTATGGGTCCCTATGGGTCAATCTATGGGTCAATCTATGGGTCAATCTATGGGTCCCATTGTTCTCTATGGGTCAATCTATGGGTCCCATTGTTCTCTATGGGTCCCTATGGGTCAATCTATGGGTCAATCTATGGGTCCCATTGTTCTCTATGGGTCCCTATGGGTCAATCTATGGGTCAAACTATGGGTCCCATTGTTCTCTATGGGTCCCTATGGGTCAATCTATGGGTCAATCTATGGGTCCCATTGTTCTCTATGGGTCTCTATGGGTCAATCTATGGGTCCCATGGGTCTCTATGGGTCCCTATGGGTCAATCAATGGGTCCCATTGTTCTCTATGGGTCTCTATGGGTCAATCTATGGGTCCCATTGTTCTCTATGGGTCTCTATGGGTCAATCTATGGGTCCCATGGGTCTCTATGGGTCCCTATGGGTCAATCAATGGGTCCCATTGTTCTCTATGGGTCCCTATGGGTCAATCTGTGGGTCCCATTGTTCTCTATGGGTCCCTATGGGTCAATCTATGGGTCCCATTGTTCTCTATGGGTCCCTATGGGTCAATCAATGGGTCGAATTGTTCTCTATGGGTCAATCTATGGGTCCCTATGGGTCAATCTATGGGTCCCATTGTTCTCTATGGGTCTCTATGGGTCAATCTATGGGTCCCATTGTTCTCTATGGGTCTCTATGGGTCAATCTATGGGTCCCATTGTTCTCTATGGGCCAATCTATGGGTCCCATTGTTCTCTATGGGTCCCTATGGGTCAATCTATGGGTCAATCTATGGGTCCCATTGTTCTCTATGGGTCAATCTATGGGTCAATCTATGGGTCAATCTATGGGTCCCATTGTTCTCTATGGGTCAATCTATGGGTCCCATTGTTCTCTATGGGTCCCTATGGGTCAATCTATGGGTCAATCTATGGGTCCCATTGTTCTCTATGGGTCCCTATGGGTCAATCTAGGGGTCCCATTGTTCTCTATGGGTCAATCTATGGGTCAATCTATGAATCCCATTGTTCTCTATGGGTCAATCTATGGGTCAATCTCTGGGTCCCATTGTTCTCTATGGGTCAATCTATGGGTCAATCTATGGGTCCCATTGTTCTCTATGGGTCCCTATGGGTCAATCTATGGGTCAATCTATGGGTCAATCTATGGGTCCCATTGTTCTCTATGGGTCCCTATGGGTCAATCTATGGGTCAATCTATGGGTCCCATTGTTCCCTATGGGTCAATCTAGGGGTCCCATTGTTCTCTATGGGTCAATCTATGGGTCAATCTATGAATCCCATTGTTCTCTATGGGTCAATCTATGGGTCAATCTCTGGGTCCCATTGTTCTCTATGGGTCAATCTATGGGTCAATCTATGGGTCCCATTGTTCTCTATGGGTCCCTATGGGTCAATCTATGGGTCCCATTGTTCTCTATGGGTCAATCTATGGGTCACTCTATGGGTCCCATTGTTCTCTATGGGTCCCTAGGGGTCAATCTATGGGTCAATCTCTGGGTCCCATTGTTCTCTATGGGTCAATCTATGGGTCAATCTATGGGTCAATCTATGGGTCCCATTGTTCTCTATGGGTCCCTATGGGTCAATCTATGGGTCCCATTGTTCTCTATGGGTCAATCTATGGGTCAATCTATGGGTCCCATTGTTCTCTATGGGTCCCTATGGGTCAATCTATGGGTCAATCTATGGGTCCCATTGTTCTCTATGGGTCCCTATGGGTCAATCTATGGGTCCCATTGTTCTCTATGGGTAAATCTATGGGTCAATCTATGGGTCCCATTGTTCTCTATGGGTCAATCTATGGGTCAATCTATGGGTCCCATTGTTCTCTATGGGTCCCTATGGGTCAATCTATGGGTCCCATTGTTCCCTATGGGTCAATCTATGGGTCAATCTATGGGTCCCATTGTTCTCTATGGGTCAATCTATGGGTCAATCTATGGGTCCCATTGGTCTCTATGGGTCCCTATGGGTCAATCTATGGGTCAATCTATGGGTCAATCTATGGGTCCCATTGTTCTCTATGGGTCCCTATGGGTCAATCTATGGGTCCCATTGGTCTCTATGGGTCTCTATGGGTCAATCTATGGGTCCCATTGGTCTCTATGGGTCCCTATGGGTCAATCTATGGGTCAATCTATGGGTCCCATTTTTCTCTATGGGTCAATCTATGGGTCAATCTCTGGGTCCCATTGTTCTCTATGGGTCAATCTATGGGTCAATCTATGGGTCGATCTATGGGTCCCATTGTTCCCTATGGGTCCCTATGGGTCAATCTATGGGTCAATCTATGGGTCCCATTGTTCTCTATGGGTCAATCTATGGGTCAATCTATGGGTCCCATTGTTCTCTATGGGTCAATCTATGGGTCAATCTATGGGTCCCATTGTTCTCTATGGGTCTCTATGGGTCAATCTATGGGTCAATCTCTGGGTCCCATTGTTCTCTATGGGTCAATCTATGGGTCAATCTATGGGTCAATCTATGGGTCCCATTGTTCTCTATGGGTCCCTATGGGTCAATCTATGGGTCCCATTGTTCTCTATTGGTCAATCTATGGGTCAATCTATGGGTCAATCTCTGGGTCCCATTGTTCTCTATGGGTCAATCTATGGGTCCCATTGTTCTCTATGGTCAATCTATGGGTCAATCTATGGGTCAATCTATGGGTCCCATTGTTCCCTATGGGTCCCTATGGGTCAATCTATGGGTCAATCTCTGGGTCCCATTGTTCTCTATGGGTCCCTATGGGTCAATCTATGGGTCCCATTGTTCCCTATGGGTCAATCTATGGGTCAATCTATGGGTCCCATTGTTCTCTATGGGTCCCTATGGGTCAATCTATGGGTCAATCTATGGGTCCCATTGTTCTCTATGGGTGTCTATGGGTCAATCTATGGGTCCCATTGTTCTCTATGGGTCAATCTATGGGTCAATCTCTGGGTCCCATTGTTCTCTATGGGTCAATCTATGGGTCAATCTATGGGTCCCATTGTTCTCTATGGGTCCCTATGGGTCAATCTATGGGTCCCATTGTTCTCTATGGGTCCCTATGGGTCAATCTATGGGTCAATCTATGGGTCCCATTGTTCTCTATGGGTCCCTATGGGTCTCTATGGGTCAATCTATGGGTCCCATTGTTCTCTATGGGTCGCTATGAGTCAATCTGTGGGTCCCATTGTTCTCTATGGGTCCCTATGGGTCAATCTATGGGTCAATCTATGGGTCCCATTGTTCTCTATGGGTCCCTATGGGTCTCTATGGGTCAATCTATGGGTCCCATTGTTCTCTATGGGTCGCTATGAGTCAATCTATGGGTCCCATTGTTCTCTATGGGTCCCTATGGGTCAATCTATGGGTCAATCTATGGGTCCCATTGTTCTCTATGGGTCCCTATGTGTCAATATATGGGTCCCATTGTTCCCTATGGTCAATCTATGGGTCAATCTATGGGTCAATCTATGGGTCCCATTGTTCTCTATGGGTGTCTATGGGTCAATCTATGGGTCCCATTGTTCCCTATGGGTCAATCTATGGGTCAATCTATGGGTCCCATTGTTCTCTATGGGTCAATCTATGGGTCAATCTATGGGTCCCATTGTTCTCTATGGGTCCCTATGGGTCAATCTATGGGTCAATCTATGGGTCCCATTGTTCTCTATGGGTCCCTATGGGTCAATCTATGGGTCAATCTATGGGTCAATCTATGGGTCCCATTGTTCTCTATGGGTCCCTATGGGTCAATCTATGGGTCCCATTGTTCTCTATGGGTCCCTATGGGTCAATCTATGGGTCAATCTATGGGTCCCATTGTTCTCTATGGGTCCCTATGGGTCAATCTATGGGTCAAACTATGGGTCCCATTGTTCTCTATGGGTCCCTATGGGTCAATCTATGGGTCAATCTATGGGTCAATCTATGGGTCCCATTGTTCTCTATGGGTCTCTATGGGTCAATCTATGGGTCCCATGGGTCTCTATGGGTCCCTATGGGTCAATCAATGGGTCCCATTGTTCTCTATGGGTCTCTATGGGTCAATCTATGGGTCCCATTGTTCTCTATGGGTCTCTATGGGTCAATCTATGGGTCCCATGGGTCTCTATGGGTCCCTATGGGTCAATCAATGGGTCCCATTGTTCTCTATGGGTCCCTATGGGTCAATCTATGGGTCCCATTGTTCTCTATGGGTCCCTATGGGTCAATCTATGGGTCCCATTGTTCTCTATGGGTCCCTATGGGTCAATCAATGGGTCGAATTGTTCTCTATGGGTCAATCTATGGGTCCCTATGGGTCAATCTATGGGTCCCATTGTTCTCTATGGGTCTCTATGGGTCAATCTATGGGTCCCATTGTTCTCTATGGGTCTCTATGGGTCAATCTATGGGTCCCATTGTTCTCTATGGGCCAATCTATGGGTCCCATTGTTCTCTATGGGTCCCTATGGGTCAATCTATGGGTCAATCTATGGGTCCCATTGTTCTCTATGGGTCAATCTATGGGTCAATCTATGGGTCAATCTATGGGTCCCATTGTTCTCTATGGGTCAATCTATGGGTCCCATTGTTCTCTATGGGTCCCTATGGGTCAATCTATGGGTCAATCTCTGGGTCCCATTGTTCTCTATGGGTCCCTATGGGTCAATCTATGGGTCAATCTCTGGGTCCCATTGTTCTCTATGGGTCCCTATGGGTCAATCTATGGGTCAATCTAGGGGTCCCATTGTTCTCTATGGGTCAATCTATGGGTCAATCTATGAATCCCATTGTTCTCTATGGGTCAATCTATGGGTCAATCTCTGGGTCCCATTGTTCTCTATGGGTCAATCTATGGGTCAATCTATGGGTCCCATTGTTCTCTATGGGTCCCTATGGGTCAATCTATGGGTCCCATTGTTCTCTATGGGTCAATCTATGGGTCACTCTATGGGTCCCATTGTTCTCTATGGGTCCCTAGGGGTCAATCTATGGGTCAATCTCTGGGTCCCATTGTTCTCTATGGGTCAATCTATGGGTCAATCTATGGGTCAATCTATGGGTCCCATTGTTCTCTATGGGTCCCTATGGGTCAATCTATGGGTCCCATTGTTCTCTATGGGTCAATCTATGGGTCAATCTATGGGTCCCATTGTTCTCTATGGGTCCCTATGGGTCAATCTATGGGTCAATCTATGGGTCCCATTGTTCTCTATGGGTCCCTATGGGTCAATCTATGGGTCCCATTGTTCTCTATGGGTAAATCTATGGGTCAATCTATGGGTCCCATTGTTCTCTATGGGTCAATCTATGGGTCAATCTATGGGTCCCATTGTTCTCTATGGGTCCCTATGGGTCAATCTATGGGTCCCATTGTTCCCTATGGGTCAATCTATGGGTCAATCTATGGGTCCCATTGTTCTCTATGGGTCAATCTATGGGTCAATCTATGGGTCCCATTGGTCTCTATGGGTCCCTATGGGTCAATCTATGGGTCAATCTATGGGTCAATCTATGGGTCCCATTGTTCTCTATGGGTCCCTATGGGTCAATCTATGGGTCAATCTATGGGTCCCATTGTTCTCTATGGGTCAATCTATGGGTCCCATTGTTCTCTATGGGTCAATCTATGGGTCAATCTATGGGTCAATCTCTGGGTCCCATTGTTCTCTATGGGTCCCTATGGGTCAATCTATGGGTCCCATTGGTCTCTATGGGTCTCTATGGGTCAATCTATGGGTCCCATTGGTCTCTATGGGTCCCTATGGGTCAATCTATGGGTCAATCTATGGGTCCCATTGTTCTCTATGGGTCAATCTATGGGTCAATCTCTGGGTCCCATTGTTCTCTATTGGTCAATCTATGGGTCAATCTATGGGTCAATCTCTGGGTCCCATTGTTCTCTATGGGTCAATCTATGGGTCAATCTATGGGTCGATCTATGGGTCCCATTGTTCCCTATGGGTCCCTATGGGTCAATCTATGGGTCAATCTATGGGTCCCATTGTTCTCTATGGGTCAATCTATGGGTCAATCTATGGGTCCCATTGTTCTCTATGGGTCCCTATGGGTCAATCTATGGGTCAATCTATGGGTCCCATTGTTCTCTATGGGTCCCTATGGGTCAATCTATGGGTCAATCTATGGGTCAATCTATGGGTCCCATTGTTCTCTATGGGTCCCTATGGGTCAATCTATGGGTCCCATTGTTCTCTATGGGTCCCTATGGGTCAATCTATGGGTCAATCTATGGGTCCCATTGTTCTCTATGGGTCCCTATGGGTCAATCTATGGGTCAAACTATGGGTCCCATTGTTCTCTATGGGTCCCTATGGGTCAATCTATGGGTCAATCTATGGGTCAATCTATGGGTCCCATTGTTCTCTATGGGTCTCTATGGGTCAATCTATGGGTCCCATGGGTCTCTATGGGTCCCTATGGGTCAATCAATGGGTCCCATTGTTCTCTATGGGTCTCTATGGGTCAATCTATGGGTCCCATTGTTCTCTATGGGTCTCTATGGGTCAATCTATGGGTCCCATGGGTCTCTATGGGTCCCTATGGGTCAATCAATGGGTCCCATTGTTCTCTATGGGTCCCTATGGGTCAATCTATGGGTCCCATTGTTCTCTATGGGTCCCTATGGGTCAATCTATGGGTCCCATTGTTCTCTATGGGTCCCTATGGGTCAATCAATGGGTCGAATTGTTCTCTATGGGTCAATCTATGGGTCCCTATGGGTCAATCTATGGGTCCCATTGTTCTCTATGGGTCTCTATGGGTCAATCTATGGGTCCCATTGTTCTCTATGGGTCTCTATGGGTCAATCTATGGGTCCCATTGTTCTCTATGGGCCAATCTATGGGTCCCATTGTTCTCTATGGGTCCCTATGGGTCAATCTATGGGTCAATCTATGGGTCCCATTGTTCTCTATGGGTCAATCTATGGGTCAATCTATGGGTCAATCTATGGGTCCCATTGTTCTCTATGGGTCAATCTATGGGTCCCATTGTTCTCTATGGGTCCCTATGGGTCAATCTATGGGTCAATCTCTGGGTCCCATTGTTCTCTATGGGTCCCTATGGGTCAATCTATGGGTCAATCTATGGGTCCCATTGTTCTCTATGGGTCCCTATGGGTCAATCTAGGGGTCCCATTGTTCTCTATGGGTCAATCTATGGGTCAATCTATGAATCCCATTGTTCTCTATGGGTCAATCTATGGGTCAATCTCTGGGTCCCATTGTTCTCTATGGGTCAATCTATGGGTCAATCTATGGGTCCCATTGTTCTCTATGGGTCCCTATGGGTCAATCTATGGGTCCCATTGTTCTCTATGGGTCAATCTATGGGTCACTCTATGGGTCCCATTGTTCTCTATGGGTCCCTAGGGGTCAATCTATGGGTCAATCTCTGGGTCCCATTGTTCTCTATGGGTCAATCTATGGGTCAATCTATGGGTCAATCTATGGGTCCCATTGTTCTCTATGGGTCCCTATGGGTCAATCTATGGGTCCCATTGTTCTCTATGGGTCAATCTATGGGTCAATCTATGGGTCCCATTGTTCTCTATGGGTCCCTATGGGTCAATCTATGGGTCAATCTATGGGTCCCATTGTTCTCTATGGGTCCCTATGGGTCAATCTATGGGTCCCATTGTTCTCTATGGGTAAATCTATGGGTCAATCTATGGGTCCCATTGTTCTCTATGGGTCAATCTATGGGTCAATCTATGGGTCCCATTGTTCTCTATGGGTCCCTATGGGTCAATCTATGGGTCCCATTGTTCCCTATGGGTCAATCTATGGGTCAATCTATGGGTCCCATTGTTCTCTATGGGTCAATCTATGGGTCAATCTATGGGTCCCATTGGTCTCTATGGGTCCCTATGGGTCAATCTATGGGTCAATCTATGGGTCAATCTATGGGTCCCATTGTTCTCTATGGGTCCCTATGGGTCAATCTATGGGTCAATCTATGGGTCCCATTGTTCTCTATGGGTCAATCTATGGGTCCCATTGTTCTCTATGGGTCAATCTATGGGTCAATCTATGGGTCAATCTCTGGGTCCCATTGTTCTCTATGGGTCCCTATGGGTCAATCTATGGGTCCCATTGGTCTCTATGGGTCTCTATGGGTCAATCTATGGGTCCCATTGGTCTCTATGGGTCAATCTATGGGTCAATCTATGGGTCAATCTCTGGGTCCCATTGTTCTCTATTGGTCAATCTATGGGTCAATCTATGGGTCAATCTCTGGGTCCCATTGTTCTCTATGGGTCAATCTATGGGTCAATCTATGGGTCGATCTATGGGTCCCATTGTTCCCTATGGGTCCCTATGGGTCAATCTATGGGTCAATCTATGGGTCCCATTGTTCTCTATGGGTCAATCTATGGGTCAATCTATGGGTCCCATTGTTCTCTATGGGTCAATCTATGGGTCAATCTATGGGTCCCATTGTTCTCTATGGGTCCCTATGGGTCAATCTATGGGTCAATCTATGGGTCCCATTGTTCTCTATGGGTCCCTATGGGTCAATCTATGGGTCAATCTCTGGGTCCCATTGTTCTCTATGGGTCAATCTATGGGTCAATCTATGGGTCAATCTATGGGTCCCATTGTTCTCTATGGGTCCCTATGGGTCAATCTATGGGTCCCATTGTTCTCTATTGGTCAATCTATGGGTCAATCTATGGGTCAATCTCTGGGTCCCATTGTTCTCTATGGGTCAATCTATGGGTCCCATTGTTCTCTATGGTCAATCTATGGGTCAATCTATGGGTCAATCTATGGGTCCCATTGTTCCCTATGGGTCCCTATGGGTCAATCTATGGGTCAATCTCTGGGTCCCATTGTTCTCTATGGGTCCCTATGGGTCAATCTATGGGTCCCATTGTTCCCTATGGGTCAATCTATGGGTCAATCTATGGGTCCCATTGTTCTCTATGGGTCCCTATGGGTCAATCTATGGGTCAATCTATGGGTCAATCTATGGGTCCCATTGTTCTCTATGGGTCCCTATGGGTCAATCTATGGGTCAATCTGTGGGTCACTCTATGGGTCCCATTGTTCTCTATGGGTCCCTATGGGTCAATCTATGGGTCCCATTGTTCTCTATGGGTCCCTATGGGTCAATCTATGGGTCAATCTATGGGTCCCATTGTTCTCTATGGGTCCCTATGGGTCAATCTATGGGTCGAATTGTTGTCTATGGGTCAATCTATGGGTCAATCTATGGGTCAATCTATGGGTCCCATTGTTCTCTATGGGTCTCTATGGGTCAATCTATGGGTCCCATTGTTCTCTATGGGTCAATCTATGGGTCCCATTGTTCTCTATGGGTCCCTATGGGTCAATCTATGGGTCAATCTATGGGTCCCATTGTTCTCTATGGGTCCCTATGAGTCAATCTATGGGTCAATCTATGGGTCCCATTGTTCTCTATGGGTTCCTATGGGTCAATCTATGGGTCAATCTATGGGTCCCATTGTTCTCTATGGGTGTCTATGGGTCAATCTATGGGTCAATCTATGGGTCCCATTGTTCTCTATGGGTCAATCTATGGGTCAATCTATGGGTCCCATTGTTCTCTATGGGTCCCTATGGGTCAATCTATGGGTCAATCTATGGGTCCCATTGTTCTCTATGGGTGTCTATGGGTCAATCTATGGGTCCCATTGTTCTCTATGGGTCAATCTATGGGTCAATCTCTGGGTCCCATTGTTCTCTATGGGTCAATCTATGGGTCAATCTATGGGTCCCATTGTTCTCTATGGGTCCCTATGGGTCAATCTATGGGTCCCATTGTTCTCTATGGGTCCCTATGGGTCAATCTATGGGTCAATCTATGGGTCCCATTGTTCTCTATGGGTCCCTATGGGTCTCTATGGGTCAATCTATGGGTCCCATTGTTCTCTATGGGTCGCTATGAGTCAATCTGTGGGTCCCATTGTTCTCTATGGGTCCCTATGGGTCAATCTATGGGTCCCATTGTTCTCTATGGGTCCCTATGGGTCAATCTATGGGTCAATCTATGGGTCCCATTGTTCTCTATGGGTCCCTATGTGTCAATATATGGGTCCCATTGTTCCCTATGGTCAATCTATGGGTCAATCTATGGGTCAATCTATGGGTCCCATTGTTCTCTATGGGTGTCTATGGGTCAATCTATGGGTCCCATTGTTCCCTATGGGTCAATCTATGGGTCAATCTATGGGTCCCATTGTTCTCTATGGGTCAATCTATGGGTCAATCTATGGGTCCCATTGTTCTCTATGGGTCCCTATGGGTCAATCTATGGGTCAATCTATGGGTCCCATTGTTCTCTATGGGTCCCTATGGGTCAATCTATGGGTCAATCTATGGGTCAATCTATGGGTCCCATTGTTCTCTATGGGTCAATCTATGGGTCCCATTGTTCTCTATGGGTCCCTATGGGTCAATCTATGGGTCAATCTATGGGTCCCATTGTTCTCTATGGGTCCCTATGGGTCAATCTATGGGTCAAACTATGGGTCCCATTGTTCTCTATGGGTCCCTATGGGTCAATCTATGGGTCAATCTATGGGTCCCATTGTTCTCTATGGGTCTCTATGGGTCAATCTATGGGTCCCATGGGTCTCTATGGGTCCCTATGGGTCAATCTATGGGTCCCATTGTTCTCTATGGGTCCCTATGGGTCAATCTATGGGTCCCATTGTTCTCTATGGGTCCCTATGGGTCAATCAATGGGTCGAATTGTTCTCTATGGGTCAATCTATGGGTCCCTATGGGTCAATCTATGGGTCCCATTGTTCTCTATGGGTCTCTATGGGTCAATCTATGGGTCCCATTGTTCTCTATGGGCCAATCTATGGGTCCCATTGTTCTCTATGGGTCCCTATGGGTCAATCTATGGGTCAATCTATGGGTCCCATTGTTCTCTATGGGTCAATCTATGGGTCAATCTATGGGTCAATCTATGGGTCCCATTGTTCTCTATGGGTCAATCTATGGGTCCCATTGTTCTCTATGGGTCCCTATGGGTCAATCTATGGGTCAATCTCTGGGTCCCATTGTTCTCTATGGGTCCCTATGGGTCAATCTAGGGGTCCCATTGTTCTCTATGGGTCAATCTATGGGTCAATCTATGAATCCCATTGTTCTCTATGGGTCAATCTATGGGTCCCATTGTTCTCTATGGGTCAATCTATGGGTCAATCTCTGGGTCCCATTGTTCTCTATGGGTCAATCTATGGGTCAATCTATGGGTCCCATTGTTCTCTATGGGTCCCTATGGGTCAATCTATGGGTCCCATTGTTCTCTATGGGTCAATCTATGGGTCACTCTATGGGTCCCATTGTTCTCTATGGGTCCCTAGGGGTCAATCTATGGGTCAATCTCTGGGTCCCATTGTTCTCTATGGGTCAATCTATGGGTCAATCTATGGGTCAATCTATGGGTCCCATTGTTCTCTATGGGTCCCTATGGGTCAATCTATGGGTCAATCTATGGGTCCCATTGTTCTCTATGGGTCCCTATGGGTCAATCTATGGGTCCCATTGTTCTCTATGGGTGTCTATGGGTCAATCTATGGGTCCCATTGTTCTCTATGGGTCAATCTATGGGTCAATCTATGGGTCCCATTGTTCTCTATGGGTCCCTATGGGTCAATCTATGGGTCCCATTGTTCCCTATGGGTCAATCTATGGGTCAATCTATGGGTCCCATTGTTCTCTATGGGTCAATCTATGGGTCAATCTATGGGTCCCATTGGTCTCTATGGGTCCCTATGGGTCAATCTATGGGTCAATCTATGGGTCAATCTATGGGTCCCATTGTTCTCTATGGGTCCCTATGGGTCAATCTATGGGTCAATCTATGGGTCCCATTGTTCTCTATGGGTCAATCTATGGGTCCCATTGTTCTCTATGGGTCAATCTATGGGTCAATCTATGGGTCAATCTCTGGGTCCCATTGTTCTCTATGGGTCCCTATGGGTCAATCTATGGGTCCCATTGTTCTCTATGGGTCCCTATGGGTCAATCTATGGGTCCCATTGGTCTCTATGGGTCTCTATGGGTCAATCTATGGGTCCCATTGTTCTCTATGGGTCCCTATGGGTCAATCTATGGGTCAATCTATGGGTCCCATTGGTCTCTATGGGTCCCTATGGGTCAATCTATGGGTCAATCTATGGGTCAATCTATGGGTCCCATTGTTCTCTATGGGTCCCTATGGGTCAATCTATGGGTCAATCTATGGGTCCCATTGTTCTCTATGGGTCAATCTATGGGTCCCATTGTTCTCTATGGGTCAATCTATGGGTCAATCTATGGGTCAATCTCTGGGTCCCATTGTTCTCTATGGGTCCCTATGGGTCAATCTATGGGTCAATCTATGGGTCCCATTGGTCTCTATGGGTCTCTATGGGTCAATCTATGGGTCCCATTGTTCTCTATGGGTCCCTATGGGTCAATCTATGGGTCAATCTATGGGTCCCATTGTTCTCTATGGGTCAATCTATGGGTCAATCTATGGGTCCCATTGTTCTCTATGGGTCCCTATGGGTCAATCTATGGGTCAATCTCTGGGTCCCATTGTTCTCTATGGGTCAATCTATGGGTCAATCTATGGGTCGATCTATGGGTCCCATTGTTCTCTATGGGACAATCTATGGGTCAATCTATGGGTTTCATTGTTCCCTATGGGTCCCTATGGGTCAATCTATGGGTCAATCTATGGGTCCCATTGTTCTCTATGGGTCAATCTATGGGTCAATCTATGGGTCCCATTGTTCTCTATGGGTCCCTATGGGTCAATCTATGGGTCCCTATGGGTCAATCTATGGGTCCCATTGTTCTCTATTGGTCAATCTATGGGTCAATCTATGGGTCAATCTCTGGGTCCCATTGTTCTCTATGGGTCAATCTATGGGTCCCATTGTTCTCTATGGTCAATCTATGGGTCAATCTATGGGTCCCATTGTTCTCTATGGGTCCCTATGGGTCAATCTATGGGTCCCATTGTTCTCTATGGGTCCCTATGGGTCAATCTATGGGTCAATCTATGGGTCCCATTGTTCTCTATGGGTCCCTATGGGTCTCTATGGGTCAATCTATGGGTCCCATTGTTCTCTATGGGTCCCTATGGGTCAATCTATGAGTCAATCTGTGGGTCCCATTGTTCTCTATGGGTCCCTATGGGTCAATCTATGGGTCCCATTGTTCTCTATGGGTCCCTATGGGTCAATCTATGGGTCAATCTATGGGTCCCATTGTTCTCTATGGGTCCCTATGTGTCAATATATGGGTCCCATTGTTCCCTATGGTCAATCTATGGGTCAATCTATGGGTCAATCTATGGGTCCCATTGTTCTCTATGGGTGTCTATGGGTCAATCTATGGGTCCCATTGTTCCCTATGGGTCAATCTATGGGTCAATCTATGGGTCCCATTGTTCTCTATGGGTCAATCTATGGGTCAATCTATGGGTCCCATTGTTCTCTATGGGTCCCTATGGGTCAATCTATGGGTCAATCTATGGGTCCCATTGTTCTCTATGGGTCCCTATGGGTCAATCTATGGGTCAATCTATGGGTCAATCTATGGGTCCCATTGTTCTCTATGGGTCAATCTATGGGTCCCATTGTTCTCTATGGGTCCCTATGGGTCAATCTATGGGTCAATCTATGGGTCCCATTGTTCTCTATGGGTCCCTATGGGTCAATCTATGGGTCAAACTATGGGTCCCATTGTTCTCTATGGGTGTCTATGGGTCAATCTATGGGTCAATCTATGGGTCCCATGGGTCTCTATGGGTCCCTATGGGTCAATCTATGGGTCCCATTGTTCTCTATGGGTCTCTATGGGTCAATCTATGGGTCCCATGGGTCTCTATGGGTCCCTATGGGTCAATCTATGGGTCCCATGGGTCTCTATGGGTCCCTATGGGTCAATCTATGGGTCCCATTGTTCTCTATGGGTCTCTATGGGTCAATCTATGGGTCCCATGGGTCTCTATGGGTCCCTATGGGTCAATCTATGGGTCCCATTGTTCTCTATGGGTCCCTATGGGTCAATCTATGGGTCCCATTGTTCTCTATGGGTCCCTATGGGTCAATCAATGGGTCGAATTGTTCTCTATGGGTCAATCTATGGGTCCCATGGGTCTCTATGGGTCCCTATGGGTCAATCTATGGGTCCCATGGGTCTCTATGGGTCCCTATGGGTCAATCTATGGGTCCCATTGTTCTCTATGGGTCTCTATGGGTCAATCTATGGGTCCCATGGGTCTCTATGGGTCCCTATGGGTCAATCTATGGGTCCCATTGTTCTCTATGGGTCCCTATGGGTCAATCTATGGGTCCCATTGTTCTCTATGGGTCCCTATGGGTCAATCTATGGGTCCCTATGGGTCAATCTATGGGTCCCATTGTTCTCTATGGGTCTCTATGGGTCAATCTATGGGTCCCATTGTTCTCTATGGGCCAATCTATGGGTCCCATTGTTCTCTATGGGTCCCTATGGGTCAATCTATGGGTCAATCTATGGGTCCCATTGTTCTCTATGGGTCAATCTATGGGTCAATCTATGGGTCAATCTATGGGTCCCATTGTTCTCTATGGGTCAATCTATGGGTCCCATTGTTCTCTATGGGTCCCTATGGGTCAATCTATGGGTCAATCTCTGGGTCCCATTGTTCTCTATGGGTCCCTATGGGTCAATCTATGGGTCCCATTGTTCTCTATGGGTCAATCTATGGGTCAATCTATGAATCCCATTGTTCTCTATGGGTCAATCTATGGGTCAATCTCTGGGTCCCATTGTTCTCTATGGGTCAATCTATGGGTCAATCTATGGGTCCCATTGTTCTCTATGGGTCCCTATGGGTCAATCTATGGGTCCCATTGTTCTCTATGGGTCAATCTATGGGTCACTCTATGGGTCCCATTGTTCTCTATGGGTCCCTAGGGGTCAATCTATGGGTCAATCTCTGGGTCCCATTGTTCTCTATGGGTCAATCTATGGGTCAATCTATGGGTCAATCTATGGGTCCCATTGTTCTCTATGGGTCCCTATGGGTCAATCTATGGGTCAATCTATGGGTCCCATTGTTCTCTATGGGTCAATCTATGGGTCAATCTATGGGTCCCATTGTTCTCTATGGGTCCCTATGGGTCAATCTATGGGTCCCATTGTTCTCTATGGGTGTCTATGGGTCAATCTATGGGTCAATCTATGGGTCCCATTGCTCTCTATGCGTCCCTATGGGTCAATCTATGGGTCCCATTGTTCTCTATGGGTCAATCTATGGGTCAATCTATGGGTCCCATTGTTCTCTATGGGTCCCTATGGGTCAATCTATGGGTCCCATTGTTCCCTATGGGTCAATCTATGGGTCAATCTATGGGTCCCATTGTTCTCTATGGGTCAATCTATGGGTCAATCTATGGGTCCCATTGGTCTCTATGGGTCCCTATGGGTCAATCTATGGGTCAATCTATGGGTCAATCTATGGGTCCCATTGTTCTCTATGGGTTCCTATGGGTCAATCTATGGGTCAATCTATGGGTCCCATTGTTCTCTATGGGTCAATCTATGGGTCCCATTGTTCTCTATGGGTCAATCTATGGGTCAATCTATGGGTCAATCTCTGGGTCCCATTGTTCTCTATGGGTCCCTATGGGTCAATCTATGGGTCCCATTGGTCTCTATGGGTCTCTATGGGTCAATCTATGGGTCCCATTGTTCTCTATGGGTCCCTATGGGTCAATCTATGGGTCAATCTATGGGTCCCATTGGTCTCTATGGGTCCCTATGGGTCAATCTATGGGTCAATCTATGGGTCAATCTATGGGTCCCATTGTTCTCTATGGGTCCCTATGGGTCAATCTATGGGTCAATCTATGGGTCCCATTGTTCTCTATGGGTCAATCTATGGGTCCCATTGTTCTCTATGGGTCAATCTATGGGTCAATCTATGGGTCAATCTCTGGGTCCCATTGTTCTCTATGGGTCCCTATGGGTCAATCTATGGGTCAATCTATGGGTCCCATTGGTCTCTATGGGTCTCTATGGGTCAATCTATGGGTCCCATTGTTCTCTATGGGTCCCTATGGGTCAATCTATGGGTCAATCTATGGGTCCCATTGTTCTCTATGGGTCAATCTATGGGTCAATCTATGGGTCCCATTGTTCTCTATGGGTCCCTATGGGTCAATCTATGGGTCAATCTCTGGGTCCCATTGTTCTCTATGGGTCAATCTATGGGTCAATCTATGGGTCGATCTATGGGTCCCATTGTTCTCTATGGGTCAATCTATGGGTCAATCTATGGGTTTCATTGTTCCCTATGGGTCCCTATGGGTCAATCTATGGGTCAATCTATGGGTCCCATTGTTCTCTATGGGTCAATCTATGGGTCAATCTATGGGTCCCATTGTTCTCTATGGGTCCCTATGGGTCAATCTATGGGTCCCTATGGGTCAATCTATGGGTCCCATTGTTCTCTATGGTCAATCTATGGGTCAATCTATGGGTCAATCTATGGGTCCCATTGTTCTCTATGGGTCCCTATGGGTCAATCTATGGGTCAATCTCTGGGTCCCATTGTTCTCTATGGGTCCCTATGGGTCAATCTATGGGTCCCATTGTTCCCTATGGGTCAATCTATGGGTCAATCTATGGGTCCCATTGTTCCCTATGGGTCAATCTATGGGTCAATTTATGGGTCCCATTGTTCTCTATGGGTCAATCTATGGGTCAATCTATGGGTCCCATTGTTCTCTATGGGTCAATCTATGGGTCAATCTATGGGTCCCATTGTTCTCTATGGGTCCCTATGGGTCAATCTATGGGTCCCATTGTTCTCTATGGGTCCCTATGGGTCAATCTATGGGTCAATCTATGGGTCCCATTGTTCTCTATGGGTCCCTATGGGTCAATCTATGGGTCAATCTATGGGTCCCATTGTTCTCTATGGGTCCCTATGGGTCAATCTATGGGTCCCATTGTTCTCTATGGGTCCCTATGGGTCAATCTATGGGTCAATCTATGGGTCCCATTGTTCTCTATGGGTCCCTATGGGTCAATCTATGGGTCAATCTATGGGTCCCATTGTTCTCTATGGGTCAATCTATGGGTCAATCTATGGGTCCCATTGTTCTCTATGGGTCAATCTATGGGTCAATCTATGGGTCCCATTGTTCTCTATGGGTCCCTATGGGTCAATCTATGGGTCACTCTATGGGTCCCATTGTTCCCTATGGGTCCCTATGGGTCAATCTATGGGTCAATCTATGGGTCCCATTGTTCCCTATGGGTCCCTTTGGGTCAATCTATGGGTCCCATTGTTCTCTATGGGTCTCTATGGGTCAATCTATGGGTCCCATTGTTCTCTATGGGTCCCTATGGGTCAATCTATGGGTCCCTATGGGTCAATCTATGGGTCCCATTGTTCTCTATGGGTCTCTATGGGTCAATCTATGGGTCCCATTGTTCTCTATGGGTCTCTATGGGTCAATCTATGGGCTTGAAGGGGGTGGGGCTTGAAGGGGGCGTGGCCACGCTATGGGGGTCTGTGGGTTAATTAATGGGGTTATAAGGTGATTAATTGGGGTTTATAATTAATTAATGTGGGTTATAAGGTAATTAATGGGGGTTTATAATTAATTAATGGGGTTATAAGGTAATTAAGGGGGTTATAAGGTAATTAATGGGGTTTATAATTAATTAATGGGGTTATAAGGTAATTAAGGGGGTTATAAGGTAATTAATGGGGTTTATAATTAATTAATGGGGGTTAGAATGTAATTAATGGGGTTATAAAGTAATTAATGGGGGTTTATAATTAATTAATGGGGTTATAAGGTAATTAATGGGGTTATAAGGTAATTAATGGGGGTTACAATAGGATTAATGGGGCTATAATGGAATGAATGGGGTTATATGGGGAATTAATGGGGGGAGAAGGGGGCGGGGCCTGGGTGGGCGTGGCCTCTGGGGGGCGTGGTCTCACTCTGGGGGGTCTGTGGGTTAATTAATGGGGGTCAATAATGTAATTAAGGGGGTTTATAATGTAATTAATGGGGGTTATAATGGAATTAATGGGGTTATAAAGTTATGAATGGGGGTTAATGGTGGGAAAAGTGGGCGGGGCTTACGGGGAGGGGGCGTGGCCAGGGGGCCCCATAGGGATGAATGGGCCATAGGGATGAATGGGGAGGCGGGGTTTGCGATGAATGGGCGGGGTCGGGGGGAGTGGGCGGGGCTGGGGGGGGGTGGGCATGGCCACGGGGCCCCATAGGGCTCAATGGGCCATAGGGGTGAATGGAGAGGTGGGGTCAGGGGGGGGTGGGCGGGGTTTGTGATGAAGGGGCGGGGTCTGAGGCTACTGGGCGGGGCTTGGGAAGAGGGGGCGGGGCTGGGGGGTAGTGGGCGTGGCCACGGGGCCCCATAGAGCTCAATGGGCCATAGGGATGAATGGGAAGGTGGGGTTAAGGGGGAGTGGGCGGGGTTTGTGATGAGTGGGCGGGGATTGGGGGAGTGGGCGGGGCTTGGGGGGAGTGGGCGTGGCCAGGGGGTACCCCTAGGGCTCAATGGGCCATAGGGATGAATGGGGAGGCGGGGTTAACAATGAATGGGTGGGGTTTGTGATGAAGGGGCGGGGTCTGGGGGAGTGGGCGTGGCTTTGGGGGCAGGGGGCGTGGCCACGGGGCCCCATAGGGCTCAATGGGCCATAGGGATGAATGGGGAGGTGGGGTGGGGGGGGGTGGGCGGGGTTTGTGATGAATGGGCGGGGTCTGGGGGAGTGGGCGGGACTTGGGGGCGGTGGGCGGGGCTGAGGGCTCGTCCAATCGCAGAGAAGCCCCCCGAGGAGCCCCCGGCCAAGCTATTGGACGATCTGTTCCGCAAGACCAAGGCGGGGCCGTCCATCTATTGGCTGCCGCCGACCGACTCGCAGGTGGGCGGGGCCAGGGGGCGGGGCGACCTATGGGGATCTATGGGGAGATCTATGGGGCGGCCTATGGGGATCTATGGGGTCTATGGGGAGATCTATGGGGCGCTATGGGTCCCATTGACTCCCATTGACTCCCATTGACTTCTATTGATCTCTATGGGTGTCTATGGGTCCCATTGACTCCCATTGACCCCCACTGACTTCTATTGATCTCTATGGGTGTCTATGGGTCCCATTGACTCCCATTGGTCTCTATGGGTCTCTATGGCCCCCATGGGTCCCTATGGGTCAATCTATGGGTCACTCTATGGGTCTCTATGGGTCTCTATGGTCCCCATGGGTCAATCTATGGGTCTCTATGGGTCCCTATGGGTCACTATGGGTCTCTATGGGTCCCTATGGGTCTCTATGGGTCTCTATGGGTCACTCTATGGGTCAATCTATGGGTCTCTATGGGTGTCTATGGGTCTCTATGGGTCTCTATGGTCCCTATGGGTCTCTATGGGTCTCTATGGGTCCCTATAGGTCTCTATGGGTCTCTATGGGTCTCTATGGTCTCTATCGGTCACTCTATGGGTCTCTATGGGTCTCTATGGGTCTCTATGGTCTCTATGGGTCTCTATGGGTCTCTATGGGTCTCTATGGTCCCTATGGGTCTCTCTGGTCTCTATGGTCCCTATGGGTCTCTCTGGTCTCTATGGGTCCCTATGGGTCTCTATGGGTCTCTATGGTCTCTATGGGTCTCTATGGGTCTCTATGGTCTCTATGGGTCCCTATGGGTCTCTATGGTCCCTATGGGTCTCTATGGGTCTCTATGGGTCTCTATGGTCCCTATGGGTCTCTATGGTCTCTATGGTCCCTATGGGTCCCTATGGGTCTCTATGGTCCCTATGGTCCCTATGGGTCTCTAAGGGTCTCTATGGTCTCTATGGGTCCCTATGGGTCTCTATGGGTCCATATGGGTCCCTCTATGGGTCAATCTATGGGTCCCATGCAGTTCATCCAGAAACAGGCCGAACGCGCCGCCCGAGCCCGCGAACGCGAGCGGCGCCGCCGCGAGCAGGAGGAGGCGGAGCTTCGCCAGCGCGGGGGCGGGGCCTCGGCCAACCCCGCCCCCTCCGCCCCCCCCTCCCCTCCTGCGCGACCGGGGCGGGCGGCGCTGACCCCAAAATCCCCCGATTTCACCCCAAAATCCGACTCCCCGCCCCCCACTTACCGCCCCCTGCGATTTTGGGGCGATTCCGTGCGATTTAAACACGATTTTAAGGCGATTTTGTGTTTCCGCTGTGCTGATTGGCTCAGCCGCGCGTCAATCACCCCGTTCGCCCGCCCCCACGCCCCCCCCCCCCCAGCGTTTCGCGCCGGCGCGCCTCGAGGGGCGTGGCCGCGTTCTGACTGGCCAGCGCTCTCGCCTTCCTATTGGCTCCCGCGTCGGAGCGCCGCGTTGTGATTGGTTAACGCGCTCTCCCCTTGGCGCAGCGCCTGGGAGGGGGGGACGCACCGCCCCCCGTGTTCCTATTGGTTTCCGGCTCGCGGCGCCGCGTTCTGATTGGTTAAGGCGCTTGCACCTCAGCTGCAGCGCCGGGGGGCGGGCGCCGCGCCCAACTCGCCTTCCCATTGGCTGAAGCGTCTCGGCGCCGCGCTCTGATTGGCCCGCTCGCCCTCCCCTCAGCGCTCCCGCCGCGGCGGCGCCGCTTTTGCTTCTCTACCCGTTTTAGGGCGAATTTAAGCACTTTCTGGTAAATTAGAGGCGACCGGGGATCATTCTGAGGGGAATTCGTGGCGTTTCGAGCCCCATTCGGCGGCTTTTGGGCCATTTTGCTGCTTTGCAGTGGTTTTAGCGGCTCTTTCCCGCCTCGCAGCGCTGTGATTGGCTGAGCCGCGCGTCACTCAGGCCGTTACCCCGCCCCCCCGCTCCCCTGATGCGCGGGGGGGCGGCAACACGGGCTTCCCGCCCTCCCCGCCTTCCTATTGGCCGCAGTGGCGCGGCGCCGCCTTCCCATTGGCCCGCGCGCTTGTCCCTCACCGCCGCCGCACGGGGGCGGGCCGCGCGGCCCCCCCCTCGCTCCCATTGGCTGCGTGGCCGAGTCGCCGCGCCGCCATTGGCCCGCGCGCCTTTCCCTCAGCACCGCCGCGCCTGGGCGGGAGGCACCGCCCCCCCCTCACTCCCATTGGCCGCAGCGGCGCGGCGCCGCCTTCCCATTGGCCGGCGCGCGTCTCCCTCAGCGCAGCCGCGCGGGGGCGGGCCGCGCCCCCCCCCACTCCCATTGGCCGCCGCGCCGAGTCCCCGCGCTTCTATTGGCCGGCGCGCTTGTCCCTCACCCCCCTGCGCTTTCCTATTGGCTGGCGCCTTCTCCTCACGCCATTTCCAGCATGGCCGAAGCCGCCGCGCTTCTCCGCGCTCTCTCCGAGCAAGTAAGACCCTAAAAACCCCTTAAAACGCACTAAAAGCGGCTAAAGTGGGTTATTTAGGGGATTAATGCCCCGTAGGTGTCGGTTGTGGCGTCGCACGGGCGGGAAACGCTGCGGAGGGTGCGGAGCGGCCGCTTTGCCACACTAAAGGTGGGTTATGGGGCACTCCTGGGTCCCCCGGGGCACTCCTGGGTCCCTCCTGGGTCCCTATTTGGTTCCATTGGGGCACTCCTGGGTCCCTCCCGAACTCCTGGGTCCCGTTGGGTCCCTATTTGGCTCCACAGGTCACTTATGGGGCGCTATGGGGGTCTATGGGGCACTTATGGGGCACTGGGGTCACTTATGGGGCACTGTGGTGTCAATGTGAGTCACTTATGGGTCACTATGGGGTCAATATGGGTCACTGGGGTCACTTATGGGTCTCTATGGGTCACTTATGGGGTCACTTGTGGGGTCACTTGTGGGGTCACTTGTGGGGTCACTTGTGGGGGCACTTATGGGGCACTTGTGGGGTCACTTATGGGGTCACTTATGGGGCACTTGTGGGTCACTTGTGGGTCATTGAGGTCACTTATGGGGCACTTATGGGTCATTGAGGTCACTTATGGGGCACTTATGGGGCACCTATGGGGCACTTATGGGTCATTGGGACACTTATGGGTCTCTATGGGGTCACTGGGGTCACTTATGGGGCACTTATGGGTCATTTGGGTCACTTGTGGGGCACTTATGGGCCATTTGGGGCACCTATGGGGCACTTATGGGTCATTGGGACACTTATGGGGCACTTATGGGTCACTGGGGTCACTTATGGGGCACTGTGGTGTCAATGTGAGTCACTTATGGGTCACTATGGGGTCAATATGGGTCACTGGGGTCACTTATGGGTCACTTGGGGGTCACCATGGGGTCACTTATGGGTCATTGGGGTCACTTATGGGTCTCTATGGGTCACTTATGGGGCACTTATGGGTCATTGAGGTCACTTATGGGTCTCTGTGGGTCACTTATGGGGCACTTATGGGCCATTTGGGGCACCTATGGGGCACTTATGGGTCACTGGGGTCACTTATGGGGCACTGTGGTGTCAATGTGAGTCACTTATGGGTCACTATGGGGTCAATATGGGGCACTGGGGTCACTTGGGGGTCACCATGGGGTCACTTATGGGGCACTGGGGTCACTTATGGGTCACTTGGGGGTCACTATGGGGTCACTTATGGGTCATTGGGGTCACTTATGGGTCTCTATGGGTCACTTATGGGGCACTTATGGGTCATTGAGGTCACTTATGGGTCATTGAGGTCACTTATGGGGCACCTATGGGGCACTTATGGGTCATTGGGACACTTATGGGTCTCTATGGGGTCACTGGGGTCACTTATGGGTCACTTGGGGGTCACTGTGGGGTCACTTATGGGTCATTGGGGTCACTTATGGGTCTCTATGGGGTCACTGGGGTCACTTGTGGGGCACTTATGGGTCATTGGGGTCACTTATGGGTCTCTGTGGGTCACTTATGGGGCACTTGGGGGTCACTATGGGGTCACTTATGGGTCATTGAGGTCACTTATGGGTCTCTATGGGGCACTTATGGGTCACTTGGGGGTCACTATGGGGTCACTATGGGGTCACTTATGGGTCATTGGGGTCACTTATGGGGCACTTATGGGTCTCTGTGGGTCACTTATGGGGCACTTATGGGCCATTTGGGGCACCTATGGGGCACTTATGGGTCATTGGGACACTTATGGGTCTCTATGGGGTCACTGGGGTCACTTGTGGGGCACTTATGGGTCATTGAGGTCACTTATGGGTCTCTATGGGGCACTTATGGGGCACTTATGGGTCATTGAGGTCACTTATGGGGCACTTTTGGGGCACCTATGGGGCACTTATGGGTCATTGGGACACTTATGGGTCTCTATGGGGTCACTGGGGTCACTTGTGGGGCACTTATGGGGCACTGGGGTCACTTATGGGTCACTTGGGGGTCACTGTGGGGTCACTTATGGGTCATTGGGGTCACTTAGGGGTCTCTTTGGGGTCACTGGGGTCACTTGTGGGGCACTTGTGGGGCACTTGGGGGTCACTATGGGGTCACTTATGGGTCATTGGGGTCACTTATGGGTCTCTACGGGTCACTTATGGGGCACTTATGGGTCATTGAGGTCACTTATGGGTCTCTATAGGGCACATATGGGTCACTTGTGGGTCACTTATGGGTCATTGAGGTCACCTATGGGGCACTTATGGGGCACCTATGGGGCACTTATGGGTCATTGGGACACTTATGGGTCTCTACGGGTCACTTATGGGGCACTTATGGGTCATTGAGGTCACTTGTGGGTCACTTGTGGGTCACTTGTGGGTCACTTGTGGGTCATTGAGGTCACTTATGGGTCTCTATGGGGCACTTATGGGTCACTGGGGTCACTTATGGGGCACTTATGGGTCTCTGTGGGTCACTTATGGGGCACTTATGGGCCATTTGGGGCACCTATGGGGCACTTATGGGTCACTGGGGTCACTTATGGGTCACTGTGGTGTCAATGTGAGTCACTTATGGGTCACTATGGGGTCAATATGGGTCACTGGGGTCACTTATGGGTCACTTGGGGGTCACTGTGGGGTCACTTATGGGTCATTGGGGTCACTTATGGGTCTCTATGGGTCACTTATGGGGCACTTATGGGTCATTGAGGTCACTTATGGGTCTCTATGGGTCACTTATGGGGCACTTATGGGTCATTGGGGTCACTTATGGGTCTCTATGGGTCACTTATGGGGCACTTATGGGTCATTGGGGTCACTTATGGGTCTCTATGGGGCACTTATGGGTCATTGAGGTCACTTATGGGGCACTTGTGGGGCACCTATGGGGCACTTATGGGTCATTGAGGTCACTTATGGGTCTCTATGGGGTCACTGGGGTCACTTGGGCACTTATGGGTCATTGAGGTCACCTATGGGGCACCTATGGGGCACTTATGGGTCATTGGGACACTTATGGGTCTCTCTGGGGTCACTGGGGTCACTTGTGGGGCACTTATGGGTCATTGGGGTCACTTATGGGGCACTTATGGGTCATTGAGGTCACTTATGGGTCATTGAGGTCACTTATGGGTCTCTATGGGGCACTTATGGGTCATTGAGGTCACCTATGGGGCACCTATGGGGCACCTATGGGGCACTTATGGGTCATTGGGACACTTATGGGTCTCTATGGGGTCACTGGGGTCACTTGTGGGGCACTTATGGGTCATTGAGGTCACTTATGGGTCTCTATGGGTCTCTATGGGGCACTTGTGGGTCACTTGTGGGTCACTTGTGGGTCACTTGTGGGTCATTGAGGTCACTTATGGGGCACTTATGGGGCACCTATGGGGCACTTATGGGTCATTGGGACACTTATGGGTCTCTATGGGGTCACTGGGGTCACTTGTGGGTCACTTATGGGGCACTGGGGTCACTTATGGGGCACTTATGGGTCTCTATGGGTCACTTATGGGGCACTTATGGGCCATTTGGGGCACCTATGGGGCACTTATGGGTCATTGGGACACTTATGGGGCACTTATGGGTCACTGGGGTCACTTATGGGGCACTGTGGTGTCAATGCGAGTCACTTATGGGTCACTATGGGGTCAATATGGGTCACTGGGGTCACTTATGGGTCACTATGGGGCCAATATGGGGCACTTATGGGTCGCTATGGGGCCACTTGTGGGTCCCGGCCGCCTGGGTCCCTCAGGACCCGCCTGGAGGAGTCGCTGCTGCTGCGCTTGGGGCGGGGCCGGAAGGGGCGTGGCCAGCGGGGCGGAGCCTCCACGAGGGGCGGGACCTCCACACCATCACCCACTTTGGTGACGTCACCGCCCTCCTGGATCCGACCAATCAGGTGAGAGCTCCCCCCCAACCATAGGGGGCGGGGCCTCGTGGGTCACACCCCCCTGACCCCAAGGCCCCTTCTGGCCACGCCCACAGGAAGCTCCGCCCCCCAAGAAGAAGAAGCTCAAGAAGCCCAAGAAGGGGAGGGGTGAGTGGCCCGGACGCCTGGGTCCCTTTTTGGGGCACTCCTGGGTCCCTTTTGGGGCACTCCTGGGTCCCTCATGGGGCACCCGGACGCCTGGGTCCCTTTTGGGGCACTCCTGGGTCCCTTTTGGGGCACTCCTGGGTCCCTTTTGGGGCACTCCTGGGTCCCTTTTGGGGTCACCCGGACGCCTGGGTCCCTTTTTGGGGCACTCCTGGGTCCCTCATGGGGCACCCGGACGCCTGGGTCCCTTTTGGGGCACTCCTGGGTCCCTTATGGGTCACCCGGACGCCTGGGTCCCTTTTTGGGGCACTCCTGGGTCCCTCATGGGGCACCCGGACGCCTGGGTCCCTTTTGGGGCACTCCTGGGTCCCTTTTGGGGCACTCCTGGGTCCCTTAGGGGTCACCCGGACGCCTGGGTCCCTTTTGGGGCACTCCTGGGTCCCTTTTGGGGCACTCCTGGGTCCCTTTTGGGGCACTCCTGGGTCCCTTTTGGGGCACTCCTGGGTCCCTTTTGGGGTCACCCGGACGCCTGGGTCCCTTTTGGGGCACTCCTGGGTCCCTTTTGGGGCACTCCTGGGTCCCTTAGGGGTCACCCGGACGCCTGGGTCCCTTTGGGGCACTCCTGGGTCCCTTGTGGGCGTGGCCGTGACCTCTGACCCCTCCCCCCAGGTTTCCGGCGCCGCCGCCGCTGACGAATTTTGGGCTGAATTCCCCCAAATTTGAGCAAATAAACCACTCGAGTCCTTTAATTATCATTATTATTAATTAATATTAATTATCCCCCCCCCCCCCCAACGGGGGGGCCCCTCCCCCCTCGCTCCCCCGACCAATCCCGAGCCAGCAGGATTTGGGGGGGGTGGGATCGGGCCCCTCCCCCCCCCCCCAATGGTACACACCCCCCCTTATATACACTGGGCCCCGCCCCCTTCATTTGCATGGCCACGCCCCCCAGCACCCCCTGCCCCACGCCAGGGGGTGGGGCCGAGCACCATATATGGGGTGGGAAGGGGGTGGGGCCAATGGGGACCAATGGGGGGCGAGGGGAGACAAAGAGACCCATAGGGACCCATAGATTGACCCATAGATTGACCCATAGATTGACCCATAGATTGACCCATAGATTGACCCATAGGGACCCATAGATTGACCCATAGATTGACTCCCATTGATCCCCATTGATCCCCATTGACCCCATTGACCCCATTGACTTCTATTGATCTCTATGGGTGTCTATGGGTCCCATTGACCCCCATTGACTTCTATTGATCTCTATGGGTGTCTATGGGTCCCATTGACCCCCATTGCCCCCCATTGACTTCTATTGATCTCTATGGGTGTCTATGGGTCCCATTGACCCCATTGACCCCCATTGACTCCCATTGACTTCTATTGATCTCTATGGGTGTCTATGGGTCCCATTGACCCCATTGACTCCCATTGACTTCTATTGATCTCTATGGGTGTCTATGGGTCCCATTGACCCCATTGACTCCCATTGACCCCCATTGACTTCTATTGATCTCTATGGGTGTCTATGGGTCCCATTGACCCCCATTGACTTCTATTGATCTCTATGGTTGTCTATGGGTCCCATTGACCCCATTGACCACCATTGACCCCATTGCCTCTTATTAATCCCATCGCCCCCAATGTCCCCATCGCCCCCACCCCCCCCATGTCCCCCCACCCCCCCCATTGTCCCCACTGTCCCCATCCCCCCCACGTCTCACATCTGCTTGCCGCTGTAGATGAGGCGCTGCTGCTGGGGGGGGATCCCCTCCTTCTCCTCCACCCGCTCCTTGATCCGCTCCACCTGCCCCCCAGAACACCCCCCCCGATCAGTGGGCGGGGACACGGGGGGGCGTGGCCATGGGGGTGTGGCCACGGGGGGGGGGGGCATTGGGGGGGATGGGGACAATGGGGGCAATGGGACCCATAGACACCCATAGAGATCAATAGAAGTCAATGGGGGTCAATGGGACCCATAGACACCCATAGAGATCAATAGAAGTCAATGGGGGTCAATGGGGGTCAATGAGACCCATAGACACCCATAGAGATCAATAGAAGTCAATGGGGGTCAATGAGACCCATAGATACCCATAGAGATCAATAGAAGTCAATGGGGGTCAATGGGACCCATAGATACCCATAGAGATCAATAGAAGTCAATGGGGGTCAATGGGACCCATAGATACCCATAGAGATCAATAGAAGTCAATGGGAGTCAATGGGAATTAATGGGACCCATAGACACCCATAGAGATCAATAGAAGTCAATGGGGTCAATGGGAATTAATGGGACCCATAGACACCCATAGAGATCAATAGAAGTCAATGGGGGTCAATGGGAGTCAATGGGACCCATAGACACCCAGAGATCAACAGAAGTCAATGGGGTCAATGGGAATTAATGGGGATCAATGGGAGTCAATGGGGGTGTGGCCATGGGGTGGGGGGTGTGGCCATGGGGTGGGGGGTGTGGCCATGGGGGGGTGTGGCCATGGGGGGGTGTGGCCATGGGAGAGGGGGAGGGGGTGTGTGGACATGGGGGGTGTGGCCACGGGGGGGTGTGGACATTGAGTGGTGGGTGTGGCCATGGGGTGGGGGTGTGGCCATAGGGGGTGGGGGGTGTGGCCATGGGGGGGTGTGGACAGGGGGGGGTGTGGACAGGGGGTTGGGGGGTGTGGCCATGGGGGTGGGGGATGTGGCCATGGGGGGGTGTGGCCATGGGGGGGGTGTGGTCATGGGGGGGTGTGGCCACTGGAGTGGGGGTGTGTGGCCACGGGGGGGGTGTGGCCCGAGGGTGGGGGTGTGGCCATGGTGTGGGGGTGTGGCTATGGGGGTGTGGCCATGGGGGGGTGGGGGGCTGTGGCCAGAGGGGGGGGTGTGGCCAGGGGGGTGGGTGTGGCCACGGGGTGGGGGTGTGGCCACGGGGGGGTTATGGGGGGTGGGGGGTGTGGCCGCTATGGTGGGGCGTGTGGCCAAGGGAGGGTGGGTGTGGTCATGGGGGGCGTGGCCAAAGGGCCCCGAGGGGCGGGGCTTCCGTACCTTGTCGGTGGGTTCGATGTCGATCTCGATCTCTTTGCCCGTCAGGGTCTGGGGGGGCAAGGGGGGAAATGGGTCAATGGGATGAACTGGGATGAACTGGGATGAACTGGGAAACATTAAAGGGGCAACTGGGATGAACTGGGATGAACTGGAATGAACTGGGAGACATTGAGGGGTCACTGGGATGAAGTGGGGGGATCTATGGGGCACTGGGGGAACTGGGATGAACTGGGGGGGCACTGGGAGGAACTGGGGGGGGTCACTGGGGGGGGTCACTGGGATGAACTGGGGGGGCACTGGGATGAACTGGGGGGCACTGGGAGGAACTGGGAGGAACTGGGATGAACTGGGGGGGCACTGGGATGAACTGGGAGGAACTGGGGGGGTCACTGGGATGAACTGGGGGGTCACTGGGATGAACTGGGATGAACTGGGAGACACTGAGATGAACTGGGGGGTCACTGGGATGAACTGGGGGGGACTGGGAGACATTAAAGGGGCCACTGGGATGAACTGGGAGGACTGGGATGAACTGGGAGACACTAAAGGGGTCACTGGGATGAACTGGAATGAACTGGGATGAACTGGGGGGTCACTAGAATGAACTGGGATGAACTGGGGGGTCACTAGAATGAACTGGGATGAACTGGGGGGGATCTATGGGGCACTGGGATGAAGTGGGAGACATTAAAGAGGCAACTGGGATGAACTGGGGGGGGTCACTGGTTTGAACTGGGATGAACTGGGAGACATTAAAGGGGTCACTGGGATGAAATGGGGGGGACTGGGGGTCACTGGGATGAACTGGGAGGGATCTATGGGGCACTGGGGTCACTGGGATAAACTGGGATGAACTGGGACACGTTAAAGGGGTCACTGGGATGAACTGGAATGAACTGGGGGGTCACTGGTTTGAACTGGGAGACACTGGGATGAACTGGGAGACATTAAAGGGGCAACTGGGATGAACTGGGGGGGGGTCACTGGGGCTCAATTCATTTCAGTGGGAGTCGATGGGAGTCAATGGGGTCAATGGGGATCAATGGGAGTCAATGGGGGTCAATGGGGGTCAATGGGGGTCAATGGGGATTAATGGGGTCAATGGGAGTCAATGGGGGTCAATGGGGATCAATGGGAGTCAATGGGAGTCAATGGGAGTCAATGGGGATCAATGGGGATCAATGGGGGTCAATGGGGATTAATGGGGTCAATGGGAGTCAATGGAAGTCAATGGGGGTCAATGGGGGTCAATGGGAGTCAATGGGGATGAATGGGGTTCAATGGGGGTCAATGGGGGTCAATGGGGGTCAATGGGGATCAATGGGAGTCAATGGGGGTCAATGGGGATTAATGGGGATCAATGGGAGTCAATGGGGGTCAATGGGGATCAATGGGAGTCAATGGGGGTCAATGGGGGTTAATGGGAGTCAATGGGGGTCAATGGGGGTCAATGGGGATTAATGGGGTCAATGGGAGTCAATGGGGATCAATGGGGGTCAATGGGGATTAATGGGGTCAATGGGAGTCAATGGGGGTCAATGGGGGTCAATGGGGATTAATGGGAGTCAATGGGAGTCAATGGGGGTCAATGGGAGTCAATGGGGGTCAATGGGGGTCAATGGGAGTCAATGGGAGTCAATGGGGGTCAATGGGGATCAATGGGAGTCAATGGGAGTCAATGGGGGTCAATGGGAGTCAATGGGGATCAATGGGGATCAATGGGGGTCAATGGGGGTCAATGGGGTCAATGGGAATCAATGGGAGGGGAAGGTACTGATCTATTTTCTCTGGTGACCAATGACAACACCCAAGGGAATGGAAGAAGGGTGTGACACCCCATGTGGGCACGGGGACATGTGGACGTGAGATTGGGAACATGTGGCCATGGATTTGAAAATTCTAGAGAGAATTTTAAAAGCTTCAACCAAATTTCAACAATTTTGAGAGGGATTTGAAAAGTTTCAATGGGAATGGGAAGAATTGGGACAAAAATTGGAAAATTTTTAAGGGACTTTGAAAAAATTTCAACTGGAATTTTAGCAATTTTGATGTGAAATTGTAAACATGTTGACGTGGAGTTTGAAAATTCTAGAGAGAAGTTTCAAACTTCCAATAGGATTTCAACAGTTTTGAGAGGGATTTGAAAAGTTTCAATGGGAATGGGAAGAATTGGGACGAAAATTGGAAAATTTTTCAGGGACTTTGAAAAAATTTCAACTGGAATTTTAGCCATTTTTTGACGTGAAATTGTAAACATGTGGACATGGATTTTGAAAATTCTAGAGAGAATTTTAAAAGCTTCAAGAGAATTTCAACAATTTTGAGAGGGATTTGAAAAGTTTCAATGGGAATGGGAAGAATTGGGACAAAAATGGGAAAATTTTTAAGGGACTTTGAAAAAATTTCAACTGGAATTTTAGCCATTTTTTGACGTGAAATTGTAAACATGTGGCCATGGATTTTGAAAATTCTAGAGAGAATTTTAAAAGCTTCAACAGAATTTCAACAATTTTGAGAGGGATTTGAAAAGTTTCAATGGGAATGGGAAGAATTGGGACAAAAATTGGAAAATTTTTAAGGGACTTTGAAAAAATTTCAACTGGAATTTTAGCAATTTTGACGTGAAATTGTAAACATGTTGAAGTGGATTTTGAAAATTCTAGAGAGAAGTTTCAAACTTTCTATAGGATTTCAACAGTTTTGAGAGGGATTTGAAAAGTTTCAATGGGAATGGGAAGAATTGGGACAAAAATTGGAAAATTTTTAAGGGACTTTGAAAAAATTTCAACTGGAATTTTAGCCATTTTTTGACGTGAAATTGTAAACATGTGGACATGGATTTTGAAAATTCTAGAGAGAATTTTAAAAGCTTCAAGAGAATTTCAACAATTTTGAGAGGGATTTGAAAAGTTTCAATGGGAATGGGAAGAATTGGGACAAAAATTGGAAAATTTTTAAGGGACTTTGAAAAAATTTCAACTGGAATTTTAGCAATTTTGACGTGAAATTGTAAACATGTGGCCATAGATTTTGAAAATTCTAGAGAGAATTTTAAAAGCTTCAAGAGAATTTCAACAATTTTGAGAGGGATTTGAAAAGTTTCAATGGGAATGGGAAGAATTGGGACGAAAATTGGAAAATTTTTAAGGGACTTTGAAAAAATTTCAACTGGAATTTTAGCAATTTTGATGTGAAATTGTAAACATGTGGCCATGGATTTTGAAAATTATAGAGAGAATTTTAAAAGCTTCAAGAGAATTTCAACAATTTTGAGAGGGATTTGAAAAGTTTCAATGGGAATGGGAAGAATTGGGACAAAAATTGGAAAATTTTTCAGGGACTTGGAAAAAATTTCAACTGGAATTTTAGCCATTTTTTGACGTGAAATTGTAAACATGTGGCCATGGATTTTGAAAATTCTAGAGAGAATTTTAAAAGCTTCAAGAGAATTTCAACAATTTGGAGAGGGATTTGAAAAGTTTCAATGGGAATGGGAAGAATTGGGACAAAAATTGGAAAATTTTTAAGGGACTTTGAAAAAATTTCAACTGGAATTTTAGCCATTTTTTGACGTGAAATTGTAAACATATTGAAGTGGATTTTGAAAATTCTAGAGAGAATTTTAAAAGCTTCAAGAGAATTTCAACAATTTTGAGAGGGATTTGAAAAGTTTCAATGGGAATGGGAAGAATTGGGACAAAAATTGGAAAATTTTTAAGGGACTTTGAAAAAATTTCAACTGGAATTTTACCATTTTTTTTACGTGAAATTGTAAACATGTGGCCATGGATTTTGAAAATTCTAGAGAGAATTTTAAAAGCTTCAAGAGAATTTCAACAATTTTGAGAGGGATTTGAAAAGTTTCAATGGGAATGGGAAGAATTGGGACAAAAATTGGAAAATTTTTAAGGGACTTTGAAAAAATTTCAACTGGAATTTTACCATTTTTTTTACGTGAAATTGTAAACATGTGGACATGGATTTTGAAAATTCTAGAGAGAATTTTAAAAGGTTCAACAGAATTTCAACAATTTTGAGAGGGATTTGAAAAGTTTCAATGGGAATGGGAAGAATTGGGACAAAAATTGGAAAATTTTTAAGGGACTTTGAAAAAATTTCAACTGGAATTTTAGCCATTTTGTTACGTGAAATTGTAAACATGTGGACATGGATTTTGAAAATTCTAGAGAGAATTTTAAAAGCTTCAAGAGAATTTCAACAATTTTGAGAGGGATTTGAAAAGTTTCAATGGGAATGGGAAGAATTGGGACAAAAATTGGAAAATTTTTAAGGGACTTTGAAAAAATTTCAGCTGGAATTTTAGCAATTTTTTTACGTGAAATTGTAATCATGTGGCCATGGATTTTGAAAATTCTAGAGAGAATTTTAAAAGCTTCAACAGAATTTCAACAATTTTGAGAGGGATTTGAAAAGTTTCAATGGGAATGGGAAGAATTGGGACAAAAATTGGAAAACTTTTAAGGGACTTTGAAAAAATTTCAACTGGAATTTTAGCCATTTTTTGACGTGAAATTGTAAACATGTGGCCATGGATTTTGAAAATTCTAGAGAGAATTTTAAAAGCTTCAAGAGAATTTCAACAATTTTGAGAGGGATTTGAAAAGTTTCAATGGGAATGGGAAGAATTGGGACAAAAATTGGAAAATTTTTAAGGGACTTTGAAAAAATTTCAACTGGAATTTTAGCAATTTTTTGATGTGAAATTGTAAACATGTGGACATGGATTTTGAAAATTCTAGAGAGAATTTTAAAAGCTTCAAGAGAATTTCAACAATTTTGAGAGGGATTTGAAAAGTTTCAATGGGAATGGGAAGAATTGGGACAAAAATTGGAAAATTTTTAAGGGACTTTGAAAAAATTTCAACTGGAATTTTAACAATTTTTTTATGTGAAATTGTAAACATGTGGACATGGATTTTGAAAATTCTAGAGAGAATTTTAAAAGCTTCAAGAGAATTTCAACAATTTTGAGAGGGATTTGAAAAGTTTCAATGGGAATGGGAAGAATTGGGACAAAAATTGGAAAATTTTTAAGGGACTTTGAAAAAATTTCAACTGGAATTTTAGCCATTTTTTGACGTGAAATTGTAAACATGTGGCCATGGATTTTGAAAATTCTAGAGAGAATTTTAAAAGCTTCAACAGAATTTCAACAATTTTGAGAGGGATTTGAAAAGTTTCAATGGGAATGGGAAGAATTGGGACAAAAATTGGAAAATTTTTCAGGGACTTTGAAAAAATTTCAACTGGAATTTTAGCCATTTTTTAATGTGAAATTGTAAACGTGGACATGGATTTTGAAAATTCTAGAGAGAATTTTAAAAGCTTCAAGAGAATTTCTACAATTTTGAGAGGGATTTGAAAAGTTTCAATGGGAATTGGAAGAATTGGGACAAAAATTGGAAAATTTTTAAGGGACTGAAAAAATTTCAACTGGAATTTTAGCATTTTTTTACGTGAAATTGTAAACATGTGGCCATGGATTTTGAAAATTCTAGAGAGAATTTTAAAAGCTTCAACAGAATTTCAACACTTTTGAGAGGGATTTGAAAAGTTTCAATGGGAATGGGAAGAATTGGGACAAAAATTGGAAAATTTTTAAGGGACTTTGAAAAAATTTCAACTGGAATTTTAGCCATTTTTTGACGTGAAATTGTAAACATGTGGACATGGATTTTGAAAATTCTAGAGAGAATTTTAAAAGCTTCAACAGAATTTCAACAATTTTGAGAGGGATTTGAAAAGTTTCAATGGGAATGGGAAGAATTGGGACAAAAATTGGAAAATTTTTAAGGGACTTTGAAAAAATTTCAACTGGAATTTTAGCCATTTTTTGACGTGAAATTGTAAACATGTGGACATGGATTTTGAAAATTCTAGAGAGAATTTTAAAAGCTTCAAGAGAATTTCAACAATTTTGAGAGGGATTTGAAAAGTTTCAATGGGAATGGGAAGAATTGGGACAAAAATTGGAAAATTTTTAAGGGACTTTGAAAAAGTTTCAACTGGAATTTTAGCATTTTTTGACGTGAAATTGTAAACATGTGGACATGGATTTTGAAAATTCTAGAGAGAATTTTAAAAGCTTCAAGAGAATTTCAACAATTTTGAGAGGGATTTGAAAAGTTTCAATGGGAATGGGAAGAATTGGGACAAAAATTGGAAAATTTTTAAGGGACTTTGAAAAAATTTCAACTGGAATTTTAGCCATTTTTTGACGTGAAATTGTAAACATGTGGCCATGGATTTTGAAAATTCTAGAGAGAATTTTAAAAGCTTCAACAGAATTTCAACAATTTGGAGAGGGATTTGAAAAATTTCAATGGGAATGGGAAGAATTGGGACAAAAATTGGAAAATTTTTAAGGGACTTTGAAAAAATTTCAACTGGAATTTTAGCCATTTTTTGACGTGAAATTGTAAACATGTGGACATGGATTTTGAAAATTCTAGAGAGAATTTTAAAAGCTTCAAGAGAATTTCTACAATTTTGAGAGGGATTTGAAAAGTTTCAATGGGAATTGGAAGAATTGGGACAAAAATTGGAAAATTTTTAAGGGACTTTGAAAAAATTTCAACTGGAATTTTAGCATTTTTTTTACGTGAAATTGTAAACATGTGGCCATGGATTTTGAAAATTCTAGAGAGAATTTTAAAAGCTTCAACAGAATTTCAACACTTTTGAGAGGGATTTGAAAAGTTTCAATGGGAATGGGAAGAATTGGGACAAAAATTGGAAAATTTTTCAGGGACTTTGAAAAAATTTCAACTGGAATTTTAGCAATTTTTTAATGTGAAATTGTAAACATGTGGACATGGATTTTGAAAATTCTAGAGAGAATTTTAAAAGCTTCAACAGAATTTCAACAATTTGGAGAGGGATTTGAAAAGTTTCAATGGGAATGGGAAGAATTGGGACAAAAATTGGAAAATTTTTAAGGGACTTTGAAAAAATTTCAACTGGAATTTTAGCATTTTTTGACGTGAAATTGTAAACATGTGGACATGGATTTTGAAAATTCTAGAGAGAATTTTAAAAGCTTCAAGAGAATTTCAACAATTTTGAGAGGGATTTGAAAAATTTCAATGGGAATGGGAAGAATTGGGACAAAAATTGGAAAATTTTTAAGGGACTTTGAAAAAATTTCAACTGGAATTTTAGCCATTTTTTGACGTGAAATTGTAAACATGTGGACATGGATTTTGAAAATTCTAGAGAGAATTTTAAAAGCTTCAACAGAATTTCAACAATTTGGAGAGGGATTTGAAAAGTTTCAATGGGAATTGGAAGAATTGGGACAAAAATTGGAAAATTTTTAAGGGACTGAAAAAATTTCAACTGGAATTTTAGCATTTTTTTTACGTGAAATTGTAAACATGTGGCCATGGATTTTGAAAATTCTAGAGAGAATTTTAAAAGCTTCAACAGAATTTCAACACTTTTGAGAGGGATTTGAAAAGTTTCAATGGGAATGGGAAGAATTGGGACAAAAATTGGAAAATTTTTCAGGGACTTTGAAAAAATTTCAACTGGAATTTTAGCCATTTTTTGACGTGAAATTGTAAACATGTGGACATGGATTTTGAAAATTCTAGAGAGAATTTTAAAAGCTTCAAGAGAATTTCAACAATTTTGAGAGGGATTTGAAAAGTTTCAATGGGAATGGGAAGAATTGGGACAAAAATTGGAAAATTTTTCAGGGACTTTGAAAAAATTTCAACTGGAATTTTAGCCATTTTTTGACGTGAAATTGTGAACATGTGGCCATGGATTTTGAAAATTCTAGAGAGAATTTTAAAAGCTTCAACAGAATTTCAACACTTTTGAGAGGGATTTGAAAACTTTCAATGGGAATGGGAAGAATTGGAACAAAAATTGGAAAATTTTTAAGGGACTTTGAAAAAATTTCAACTGGAATTTTAGCCATTTTTTGACGTGAAATTGTAAACATGTGGCCATGGATTTTGAAAATTCTAGAGAGAATTTTAAAAGCTTCAAGAGAATTTCAACAATTTTGAGAGGGATTTGAAAAGTTTCAATGGGAATGGGAAGAATTGGGACAAAAATTGGAAAATTTTTAAGGGACTTTGAAAAAATTTCAACTGGAATTTTAGCCATTTTTTGACGTGAAATTGTAAACATGTGGCCATGGATTTTGAAAATTCTAGAGAGAATTTTAAAAGCTTCTAGAGAATTTCAACAATTTTGAGAGGGATTTGAAAAGTTTCAATGGGAATGGGAAGAATTGGGACAAAAATTGGAAAATTTTTCAGGGACTTTGAAAAAATTTCAACTGGAATTTTAGCAATTTTTTTATGTGAAATTGTAAACGTGTGGACATGGATTTTGAAAATTCTAGAGAGAATTTTAAAAGCTTCAAGAGAATTTCTACAATTTTGAGAGGGATTTGAAAAGTTTCAATGGGAATTGGAAGAATTGGGACAAAAATTGGAAAATTTTTAAGGGACTGAAAAAATTTCAACTGGAATTTTAGCATTTTTTTTACGTGAAATTGTAAACATGTGGCCATGGATTTTGAAAATTCTAGAGAGAATTTTAAAAGCTTCAACAGAATTTCAACACTTTTGAGAGGGATTTGAAAAGTTTCAATGGGAATGGGAAGAATTGGGACAAAAATTGGAAAATTTTTCAGGGACTTTGAAAAAATTTCAACTGGAATTTTAGCCATTTTTTGACGTGAAATTGTAAACATGTGGACATGGATTTTGAAAATTCTAGAGAGAATTTTAAAAGCTTCAAGAGAATTTCAACAATTTTGAGAGGGATTTGAAAAGTTTCAATGGGAATGGGAAGAATTGGGACAAAAATTGGAAAATTTTTCAGGGACTTTGAAAAAATTTCAACTGGAATTTTAGCCATTTTTTGACGTGAAATTGTGAACATGTGGACATGGATTTTGAAAATTCTAGAGAGAATTTTAAAAGCTTCAAGAGAATTTCAACACTTTTGAGAGGGATTTGAAAAGTTTCAATGGGAATGGGAAGAATTGGAACAAAAATTGGAAAATTTTTAAGGGACTTTGAAAAAATTTCAACTGGAATTTTAGCCATTTTTTGACGTGAAATTGTAAACATGTGGCCATGGATTTTGAAAATTCTAGAGAGAATTTTAAAAGCTTCTAGAGAATTTCAACAATTTTGAGAGGGATTTGAAAAGTTTCAATGGGAATGGGAAGAATTGGGACAAAAATTGGAAAATTTTTCAGGGACTTTGAAAAAATTTCAACTGGAATTTTAGCAATTTTTTTATGTGAAATTGTAAACGTGGACATGGATTTTGAAAATTCTAGAGAGAATTTTAAAAGCTTCAAGAGAATTTCTACAATTTTGAGAGGGATTTGAAAAGTTTCAATGGGAATTGGAAGAATTGGGACAAAAATTGGAAAATTTTTAAGGGACTGAAAAAATTTCAACTGGAATTTTAGCATTTTTTTTACGTGAAATTGTAAACATGTGGACATGGATTTTGAAAATTCTAGAGAGAATTTTAAAAGCTTCAACAGAATTTCAACAATTTTGAGAGGGATTTGAAAAGTTTCAATGGGAATGGGAAGAATTGGGACAAAAATTGGAAAATTTTTAAGGGACTTTGAAAAAATTTCAACTGGAATTTTAGCAATTTTTTTATGTGAAATTGTAAACATGTGGACATGGATTTTGAAAATTCTAGAGAGAATTTTAAAAGCTTCAACAGAATTTCAACAATTTTGAGAGGGATTTGAAAAGTTTCAATGGGAATGGGAAGAATTGGGACAAAAATTGGAAAATTTTTAAGGGACTTTGAAAAAATTTCAACTGGAATTTTAGCCATTTTTTTATGTGAAATTGTAAACATGTGGCCATGGATTTTGAAAATTCTAGAGAGAATTTTAAAAGCTTCAAGAGAATTTCAACAATTTTGAGAGGGATTTGAAAAGTTTCAATGGGAATGGGAAGAATTGGGACAAAAATTGGAAAATTTTTAAGGGACTTTGAAAAAATTTCAACTGGAATTTTAGCCATTTTTTGACGTGAAATTGTAAACATGTGGCCATGGATTTTGAAAATTCTAGAGAGAATTTTAAAAGCTTCAACAGAATTTCAACAATTTTGAGAGGGATTTGAAAAGTTTCAATGGGAATGGGAAGAATTTGGACAAAAATTGGAAAATTTTTAAGGGACTTTGAAAAAATTTCAACTGGAATTTTAGCCATTTTTTGACGTGAAATTGTAAACATGTGGCCATGGATTTTGAAAATTCTAGAGAGAATTTTAAAAGCTTCAACAGAATTTCAACAATTTTGAGAGGGATTTGAAAAGTTTCAATGGGAATGGGAAGAATTGGGACAAAAATTGGAAAATTTTTAAGGGACTTTGAAAAAATTTCAACTGGAATTTTAGCCATTTTTTGACGTGAAATTGTAAACATGTGGCCATGGATTTTGAAAATTCTAGAGAGAATTTTAAAAGCTTCAAGAGAATTTCAACAATTTTGAGAGGGATTTGAAAAGTTTCAATGGGAATGGGAAGAATTGGGACAAAAATTGGAAAATTTTTAAGGGACTTTGAAAAAATTTCAACTGGAATTTTAGCCATTTTTTGATGTGAAATTGTAAACATGTGGACATGGATTTTGAAAATTCTAGAGAGAATTTTAAAAGCTTCAAGAGAATTTCAACAATTTTGAGAGGGATTTGAAAAGTTTCAATGGGAATGGGAAGAATTGGGACAAAAATTGGAAAATTTTTCAGGGACTTTGAAAAAATTTCAACTGGAATTTTAGCCATTTTTTGACGTGAAATTGTAAACATGTTGAAGTGGATTTTGAAAATTCTAGAGAGAATTTAAAAGCTTCAACAGAATTTCAACAATTTTGAGAGGGATTTGAAAAGTTTCAATGGGAATGGGAAGAATTGGGACAAAAATTGGAAAATTTTTAAGGGACTTTGAAAAAATTTCAACTGGAATTTTAGCCATTTTTTGACGTGAAATTGTAAACATGTGGCCATGGATTTTGAAAATTCTAGAGAGAATTTTAAAAGCTTCAACAGAATTTCAACAATTTTGAGAGGGATTTTAAAAGTTTCAATGGGAATGGGAAGAATTGGGACAAAAATTGGAAAATTTTTAAGGGACTTTGAAAAAATTTCAACTGGAATTTTAGCCATTTTTTTATGTGAAATTTTAAACATGTGGACATGGATTTTGAAAATTCTAGAGAGAATTTTAAAAGCTTCAACAGAATTTCAACAATTTTGAGAAGGATTTGAAAAGTTTCAATGGGAATGGGAAGAATTGGGACAAAAATTGGAAAATTTTTAAGGGACTTTGAAAAAATTTCAACTGGAATTTTAGCCATTTTTTGACGTGAAATTGTAAACATGTGGCCATGGATTTTGAAAATTCTAGAGAGAATTTTAAAAGCTTCAAGAGAATTTCAACAATTTTGAGAGGGATTTGAAAAGTTTCAATGGGAATGGGAAGAATTGGGACAAAAATTGGAAAATTTTTAAGGGACTTTGAAAAAATTTCAACTGGAATTTTAGCCATTTTTTGATGTGAAATTGTAAACATGTGGACATGGATTTTGAAAATTCTAGAGAGAATTTTAAAAGCTTCAACAGAATTTCAACAATTTTGAGAGGGATTTGAAAAGTTTCAATGGGAATGGGAAGAATTGGGACAAAAATTGGAAAATTTTTAAGGGACTTTGAAAAAATTTCAACTGGAATTTTAGCCATTTTTTGACGTGAAATTGTAAACATGTTGAAGTGGATTTTGAAAATTCTAGAGAGAATTTAAAAGCTTCAACAGAATTTCAACAATTTTGAGAGGGATTTGAAAAGTTTCAATGGGAATGGGAAGAATTGGGACAAAAATTGGAAAATTTTTAAGGGACTTTGAAAAAATTTCAACTGGAATTTTAGCAATTTTTTGACGTGAAATTGTAAACATGTGGACATGGATTTTGAAAATTCTAGAGAGAATTTTAAAAGCTTCAACAGAATTTCAACAATTTTGAGAGGGATTTGAAAAGTTTCAATGGGAATGGGAAGAATTGGGACAAAAATTGGAAAATTTTGAAGGGACTTTGAAAAAATTTCAACTGGAATTTTAGCAATTTTTTGACGTGAAATTGTAAACGTGTGGCCATGGATTTTGAAAATTCTAGAGAGAATTTTAAAAGCTTCAAGAGAATTTCAACAATTTTGAGAGGGATTTGAAAAGTTTCAATGGGAATGGGAAGAATTGGGACAAAAATTGGAAAATTTTTCAAGGACTTTGAAAAAATTCCAACTGGAATTTTAGCCATTTTTTGACGTGAAATTGTAAACATGTGGACATGGATTTTGAAAATTCTAGAGAGAATGTTAAAGGCTTCAACAGAATTTCAACAATTTTGAGAGGGATTTGAAAAGTTTCAATGGGAATGGGAAGAATTGGGACAAAAATTGGAAAATTTTTAAGGGACTTTGAAAAAATTTCAACTGGAATATTAGCCATTTTTTGACGTGAAATTGTAAACATGTGGCCATGGATTTTGAGAATTCTAGAGAGAATTTTAAAAGCTTCAAGAGAATTTCAACAATTTTGAAAGGGATTTGAAAAGTTTCAATGGGAATGGGAAGAATT
>NW_028116195.1:0-20083 GCF_964273445.1 Streptopelia decaocto
GGATTTTGAAAATTCTAGAGAGAATTTTAAAAGCTTCAAGAGAATTTCCACAGTTTTGAGAGGGATTTGAAAAGTTTCAATGGGAATGGGAAGAATTGGGACGAAAATTGGAAAATTTTTAAGGGACTTTGAAAAAATTTCAACTGGAATTTTAGCAATTTTGACGTGAAATTGTAAACATGTTGAAGTGGATTTTGAAAATTCTAGAGAGAATTTTAAAAGCTTCAAGAGAATTTCCACAGTTTTGAGAGGGATTTGAAAAGTTTCAATGGGAATGGGAAGAATTGGGACGAAAATTGGAAAATTTTTAAGGGACTTTGAAAAAATTTCAACTGGAATTTTAGCAATTTTGACGTGAAATTGTAAACATGTTGAAGTGGATTTTGAAAATTCTAGAGAGAATTTTAAAAGCTTCAACAGAATTTCAACAGTTTTGAGAGGGATTTGAAAAGTTTCAATGGGAATGGGAAGAATTGGGACGAAAATTGGAAAATTTTGAAGGGACTTTGAAAAAATTTCAACTGGAATTTTAGCAATTTTGACGTGAAATTGTAAACATGTTGAAGTGGATTTTGAAAATTCTAGAGAGAATTTTAAAAGCCTCAACAGAATTTCAACAGTTTTGAGAGGGATTTGAAAAGTTTCAATGGGAATGGGAAGAATTGGGACGAAAATTGGAAAATTTTTAAGGGACTTTGAAAAAATTTCAACTGGAATTTTAGCAATTTTGACGTGAAATTGTAAACATGTTGAAGTGGATTTTGAAAATTCTAGAGAGAATTTTAAAAGCTTCAAGAGAATTTCCACAGTTTTGAGAGGGATTTGAAAAGTTTCAATGGGAATGGGAAGAATTGGGACGAAAATTGGAAAATTTTTAAGGGACTTTGAAAAAATTTCAACTGGAATTTTAGCAATTTTGACATGAAATTGTAAACCTGTGGACATGGATTTTGAAAATTCTAGAGAGAAGTTTCAAACTTTCAATAGGATTTCAACAGTTTTGAGAGGGATTTGAAAAGTTTCAATGGGAATGGGAAGAATTGGGACGAAAATTGGAAAATTTTTAAGGGACTTTGAAAAAATTTCAACTGGAATTTTAGCAATTTTGACGTGAAATTGTAAACATGTTGAAGTGGATTTTGAAAATTCTAGAGAGAAGTTTCAAACATTCAATAGGATTTCAACGGTTTTGAGAGGGATTTGAAAAGTTTCAATGGGAATGGGAAGAATTGGGACGAAAATTGGAAAAATTTGAAGGGACTTTGAAAAAATTTCAACTGGAATTTTAGCAATTTTGACGTGAAATTGTAAACATGTGGACATGGATTTTGAAAATTCTAGAGAGAAGTTTCAAACTTTCTATAGGATTTCAACAGTTTTGAGAGGGATTTGAAAAGTTTCAATGGGAATGGGAAGAATTGGGAGGAAAATTGGAAAATTTTTAAGGGACTTTGAAAAAATTTCAACTGGAATTTTAGCAATTTTGACGTGCAATTGTAAACCTGTAGACATGGATTTTGAAAATTCTAGAGAGAATTTTAAAAGCTTCAACAGAATTTCAACAGTTTTGAGAGGGATTTGAAAAGTTTCAATGGGAATGGGAAGAATTGGGACGAAAATTGGAAAATTTTGAAGGGACTTTGAAAAAATTTCAACTGGAATTTTAGCAATTTTGACGTGAAATTGTAAAGATGTGGACATGGATTTTGAAAATTCTAGAGAGAAGTTTCAAACTTTCAATAGGATTTCAACAGTTTTGAGAGGGATTTGAAAAGTTTCAATGGGAATGGGAAGAATTGGGACGAAAATTGGAAAATTTTTAAGGGACTTTGAAAAAATTTCAACTGGAATTTTAGCAATTTTGACGTGAAATTGTAAACATGTTGAAGTGGATTTTGAAAATTCTAGAGAGAAGTTTCAAACATTCAATAGGATTTCAACGGTTTTGAGAGGGATTTGAAAAGTTTCAATGGGAATGGGAAGAATTGGGACGAAAATTGGAAAAATTTGAAGGGACTTTGAAAAAATTTCAACTGGAATTTTAGCAATTTTGACGTGAAATTGTAAACATGTGGACATGGATTTTGAAAATTCTAGAGAGAAGTTTCAAACTTTCTATAGGATTTCAACAGTTTTGAGAGGGATTTGAAAAGTTTCAATGGGAATGGGAAGAATTGGGAGGAAAATTGGAAAATTTTTAAGGGACTTTGAAAAAATTTCAACTGGAATTTTAGCAATTTTGACGTGCAATTGTAAACCTGTAGACATGGATTTTGAAAATTCTAGAGAGAATTTTAAAAGCTTCAACAGAATTTCAACAGTTTTGAGAGGGATTTGAAAAGTTTCAATGGGAATGGGAAGAATTGGGACGAAAATTGGAAAATTTTGAAGGGACTTTGAAAAAATTTCAACTGGAATTTTAGCAATTTTGACGTGAAATTGTAAAGATGTGGACATGGATTTTGAAAATTCTAGAGAGAAGTTTCAAACTTTCAATAGGATTTCAACAGTTTTGAGAGGGATTTGAAAAGTTTCAATGGGAATGGGAAGAATTGGGACGAAAATTGGAAAATTTTGAAGGGACTTTGAAAAAATTTCAACTGGAATTTTAGCAATTTTGACGTGAAATTGTAAACCTGTGGACATGGATTTTGAAAATTCTAGAGAGAATTTTAAAAGCTTCAAGAGAATTTCCACAGTTTTGAGAGGGATTTGAAAAGTTTCAATGGGAATGGGAAGAATTGGGACGAAAATTGGAAAATTTTGAAGGGACTTTGAAAAAATTTCAACTGGAATTTTAGCAATTTTGACGTGAAATTGTAAAGATGTGGACATGGATTTTGAAAATTCTAGAGAGAAGTTTCAAACTTTCAATAGGATTTCAACAGTTTTGAGAGGGATTTGAAAAGTTTCAATGGGAATGGGAAGAATTGGGACGAAAATTGGAAAATTTTGAAGGGACTTTGAAAAAATTTCAACTGGAATTTTAGCAATTTTGACGTGAAATTGTAAAGATGTGGACATGGATTTTGAAAATTCTAGAGAGAAGTTTCAAACTTTCAATAGGATTTCAACAGTTTTGAGAGGGATTTGAAAAGTTTCAATGGGAATGGGAAGAATTGGGACGAAAATTGGAAAATTTTGAAGGGACTTTGAAAAAATTTCAACTGGAATTTTAGCAATTTTGACGTGAAATTGTAAACCTGTGGACATGGATTTTGAAAATTCTAGAGAGAATTTTAAAAGCTTCAAGAGAATTTCCACAGTTTTGAGAGGGATTTGAAAAGTTTCAATGGGAATGGGAAGAATTGGGACGAAAATTGGAAAATTTTGAAGGGACTTTGAAAAAATTTCAACTGGAATTTTAGCAATTTTGACGTGAAATTGTAAAGATGTGGACATGGATTTTGAAAATTCTAGAGAGAAGTTTCAAACTTTCAATAGGATTTCAACAGTTTTGAGAGGGATTTGAAAAGTTTCAATGGGAATGGGAAGAATTGGGATGAAAATTGGAAAATTTTTAAGGGACTTTGAAAAAATTTCAACTGGAATTGTAGCAATTTTAACGTGAAATTGTAAACCTGTGGACATGGATTTTGAAAATTCTAGAGAGAATTTTAAAAGCTTCAACAGAATTTCAACAGTTTTGAGAGGGATTTGAAAAGTTTCAATGGGAATGGGAAGAATTGGGACGAAAATTGGAAAATTTTTAAGGGACTTTGAAAAAATTTCAACTGGAATTTTAGCAATTTTGACGTGAAATTGTAAACATGTTGAAGTGGATTTTGAAAATTCTAGAGAGAATTTTAAAAGCTTCAACAGAATTTCAGCAGCTTTGAGAGGGATTTGAAAAGTTTGAATGGGAGTGGGAAGAATTGGGACGAAAATTGGAAAATTTTGAAGGGACTTTGAAAAAATTTCAACTGGAATTTTAGCAATTTTGACGTGAAATTGTAAACATGTTGAAGTGGATTTTGAAAATTCTAGAGAGAATTTTAAAAGCCTCAACAGAATTTCAACAGTTTTGAGAGGGATTTGAAAAGTTTCAATGGGAATGGGAAGAATTGGTACGAAAACTGGAAAATTTTGAAGGGACTTTGAAAAAATTTCAACTGGAATTTTAGCAATTTTGACGTGAAATTGTAAACATGTTGAAGTGGATTTTGAAAATTCTAGAGAGAATTTTAAAAGCTTCAAGAGAATTTCCACAGTTTTGAGAGGGTTTTGAAAAGTTTCAATGGGAATGGGAAGAATTGGGACGAAAATTGGAAAATTTTTAAGGGACTTTGAAAAAATTTCAACTGGAATTTTAGCAATTTTGACGTGAAATTGTAAACATGTTGAAGTGGATTTTGAAAATTCTAGAGAGAATTTTAAAAGCTTCAACAGAATTTCAACAGTTTTGAGAGGGATTTGAAAAGTTTCAATGGGAATGGGAAGAATTGGGACGAAAATTGGAAAATTTTGAAGGGACTTTGAAAAAATTTCAACTGGAATTTTAGCAATTTTGACGTGAAATTGTAAACATGTTGAAGTGGATTTTGAAAATTCTAGAGAGAATTTTAAAAGTTTCAACAGAATTTCAACAGTTTTGCGAGGGATTTGAAAAGTTTCAATGGGAATGGGAAGAATTGGGAGGAAAATTGGAAAATTTTGAAGGGACTTTGAAAAAATTTCAACTGGAATTTTAGCAATTTTGACGTGAAATTGTAAACATGTTGAAGTGGATTTTGAAAATTCTAGAGAGAATTTTAAAAGCTTCAAGAGAATTTCCACAGTTTTGAGAGGGATTTGAAAAGTTTCAATGGGAATGGGAAGAATTGGGACGAAAATTGGAAAATTTTGAAGGGACTTTGAAAAAATTTCAACTGGAATTTTAGCAATTTTGACGTGAAATTATAAACATGTTGAAGTGGATTTTGAAAATTCTAGAGAGAATTTTAAAAGCTTCAAGAGAATTTCCAAAGCTTTGAGAGGGATTTGAAAAGTTTCAATGGGAATGGGAAGAATTGGGACGAAAATTGGAAAATTTTGAAGGGACTTTGAAAAAATTTCAACTGGAATTTTAGCAATTTTGACGTGAAATTGTAAACGTGTTGAAGTGGATTTTGAAAATTCTAGAGAGAATTTTAAAAGCTTCAACAGAATTTCAACAGTTTTGAGAGGGATTTGAAAAGTTTCAATGGGAATGGGAAGAATTGGGACGAAAACTGGAAAATTTTTAAGGGACTTTGAAAAAATTTCAACTGGAATTTTAGCAATTTTGACGTGAAATTGTAAACATGTTGAAGTGGATTTTGAAAATTCTAGAGAGAATTTTAAAAGCCTCAACAGAATTTCCACAGTTTTGAGAGGGATTTGAAAAGTTTCAATGGGAATGGGAAGAATTGGGACAAAAATTGGAAAATTTTGAAGGGACTTTGAAAAAATTTCAACTGGAATTTTAGCAATTTTGACGTGAAATTGTAAACATGTTGAAGTGGATTTTGAAAATTCTAGAGAGAATTTTAAAAGCTTCAAGAGAATTTCCACAGTTTTGAGAGGGATTTGAAAAGTTTCAATGGGAATGGGAAGAATTGGGACGAAAATTGGAAAATTTTTAAGGGACTTTGAAAAAATTTCAACTGGAATTTTAGCAATTTTGACATGAAATTGTAAACCTGTGGACATGGATTTTGAAAATTCTAGAGAGAAGTTTCAAACTTTCAATAGGATTTCAACAGTTTTGAGAGGGATTTGAAAAGTTTCAATGGGAATGGGAAGAATTGGGACAAAAATTGGAAAATTTTTAAGGGACTTTGAAAAAATTTCAACTGGAATTTTAGCAATTTTGACGTGAAATTGTAAACATGTTGAAGTGGATTTTGAAAATTCTAGAGAGAATTTTAAAAGCTTCAAGAGAATTTCCACAGTTTTGAGAGGGATTTGAAAAGTTTCAATGGGAATGGGAAGAATTGGGACGAAAATTGGAAAATTTTGAAGGGACTTTGAAAAAATTTCAACTGGAATTTTAGCAATTTTGACGCGAAATTGTAAACATGTGGACATGGATTTTGAAAATTCTAGAGAGAAGTTTCAAACTTTCTATAGGATTTCAACAGTTTTGAGAGGGATTTGAAAAGTTTCAATGGGAATGGGAAGAATTGGGACGAAAATTGGAAAATTTTTAAGGGACTTTGAAAAAATTTCAACTGGAATTTTAGCAATTTTGACGTGAAATTGTAAACATGTTGAAGTGGATTTTGAAAATTCTAGAGAGAATTTTAAAAGCTTCAAGAGAATTTCCACAGTTTTGAGAGGGATTTGAAAAGTTTCAATGGGAATGGGAAGAATTGGGACGAAAATTGGAAAATTTTTAAGGGACTTTGAAAAAATTTCAACTGGAATTTTAGCAATTTTGACGTGAAATTGTAAACATGTTGAAGTGGATTTTGAAAATTCTAGAGAGAATTTTAAAAGCCTCAACAGAATTTCAACAGTTTTGAGAGGGATTTGAAAAGTTTCAATGGGAATGGGAAGAATTGGGACGAAAATTGGAAAATTTTGAAGGGACTTTGAAAAAATTTCAACTGGAATTTTAGCAATTTTGACGTGAAATTGTAAACATGTTGAAGTGGATTTTGAAAATTCTAGAGAGAATTTTAAAAGCTTCAAGAGAATTTCCACAGTTTTGAGAGGGATTTGAAAAGTTTCAATGGGAATGGGAAGAATTGGGACGAAAATTGGAAAATTTTTAAGGGACTTTGAAAAAATTTCAACTGGAATTTTAGCAATTTTGACATGAAATTGTAAACCTGTGGACATGGATTTTGAAAATTCTAGAGAGAAGTTTCAAACTTTCAATAGGATTTCAACAGTTTTGAGAGGGATTTGAAAAGTTTCAATGGGAATGGGAAGAATTGGGACGAAAATTGGAAAATTTTTAAGGGACTTTGAAAAAATTTCAACTGGAATTTTAGCAATTTTGACATGCAATTGTAAACCTGTGGACATGGATTTTGAAAATTCTAGAGAGAAGTTTCAAACATTCAATAGGATTTCAACGGTTTTGAGAGGGATTTGAAAAGTTTCAATGGGAATGGGAAGAATTGGGACGAAAATTGGAAAAATTTGAAGGGACTTTGAAAAAATTTCAACTGGAATTTTAGCAATTTTGACGTGCAATTGTAAACCTGTGGACATGGATTTTGAAAATTGTAGAGAGAAGTTTCAAACTTTCAATAGGATTTCAACAGTTTTGAGAGGGATTTGAAAAGTTTCAATGGGAATGGGAAGAATTGGGACGAAAATTGGAAAATGTTTAAGGGACTTTGAAAAAATTTCAACTGGAATTTTAGCAATTTTGACGTGCAATTGTAAACCTGTGGACATGGATTTTGAAAATTCTAGAGAGAATTTTAAAAGCTTCAAGAGAATTTCAACAGTTTTGAGAGGGATTTGAAAAGTTTCAATGGGAATGGGAAGAATTGGGACGAAAATTGGAAAATTTTGAAGGGACTTTGAAAAAATTTCAACTGGAATTTTAGCAATTTTGACGTGAAATTGTAAACATGTTGAAGTGGATTTTGAAAATTCTAGAGAGAATTTTAAAAGCTTCAAGAGAATTTCCACAGTTTTGAGAGGGATTTGAAAAGTTTCAATGGGAATGGGAAGAATTGTGATGAAAATTGGAAAATTTTTAAGGGACTTTGGAAAAATTTCAACTGGAATTTTAGCAATTTTGACGTGAAATTGTAAACATGTTGAAGTGGATTTTGAAAATTCTAGAGAGAATTTTAAAAGCTTCAACAGAATTTCAACAGTTTTGAGAGGGATTTGAAAAGTTTCAATGGGAATGGGAAGAATTGGGACGAAAATTGGAAAATTTTTAAGGGACTTTGAAAAAATTTCAACTGGAATTTTAGCAATTTTGACGTGAAATTGTAAACATGTGGACATGGATTTTGAAAATTCTAGAGAGAATTTTAAAAGCTTCAAGAGAATTTCCACAGTTTTGAGAGGGATTTGAAAAGTTTCAATGGGAATGGGAAGAATTGGGAGGAAAATTGGAAAATTTTTAAGGGACTTTGAAAAAATTTCAACTGGAATTTTAGCAATTTTGACGTGCAATTGTAAACCTGTGGACATGGATTTTGAAAATTCTAGAGTGAAGTTTCAAACTTTCAATAGGATTTCAACAGTTTTGAGAGGGATTTGAAAAGTTTCAATGGGAATGGGAAGAATTGGGACGAAAATTGGAAAATTTTTAAGGGACTTTGAAAAAATTTCAACTGGAATTTTAGCAATTTTGACGTGAAATTGTAAACATGTTGAAGTGGATTTTGAAAATTCTAGAGAGAATTTTAAAAGCTTCAAGAGAATTTCAACAGTTTTGAGAGGGATTTGAAAAGTTTCAATGGGAATGGGAAGAATTGGGAGGAAAATTGGAAAATTTTTAAGGGACTTTGAAAAAATTTCAACTGTAATTTTAGCAATTTTGACGTGAAATTGTAAACCTGTGGACATGGATTTTGAAAATTCTAGAGAGAAGTTTCAAACTTTCAATAGGATTTCAAAAGTTTTGAGAGGGATTTGAAAAGTTTCAATGGGAATGGGAAGAATTGGGACGAAAATTGGAAAATTTTTAAGGGACTTTGAAAAAATTTCAACTGGAATTTTAGCAATTTTGACGTGCAATTGTAAACCTGTGGACATGGATTTTGAAAATTCTAGAGAGAAGTTTCAAATATTCAATAGGATTTCAACAGTTTTAAGAGGGATATGAAAAGTTTCAATGGGAATGGGAAGAATTGGGACGAAAATTGGAAAATTTTTAAGGGACTTTGAAAAAATTTCAACTGGAATTTTAGCAATTTTGACGTGAAATTGTAAACATGTTGAAGTGGATTTTGAAAATTCTAGAGAGAATTTTAAAAGCTTCAAGAGAATTTCAACAGTTTTGAGAGGGATTTGAAAAGTTTCAATGGGAATGGGAAGAATTGGGACGAAAATTGGAAAATTTTTAAGGGACTTTGAAAAAATTTCAACTGGAATTTTAGCAATTTTGACGTGCAATTGTAAACCTGTGGACATGGATTTTGAAAATTCTAGAGAGAATTTTAAAAGCCTCAACAGAATTTCAACAGTTTTGAGAGGGATTTGAAAAGTTTCAATGGGAATGGGAAGAATTGGGACGAAAATTGGAAAATTTTTAAGGGACTTTGAAAAAATTTCAACTGGAATTTTAGCAATTTTGACGTGCAATTGTAAACCTGTGGACATGGATTTTGAAAATTCTAGAGTGAAGTTTCAAACTTTCAATAGGATTTCAACAGTTTTGAGAGGGATTTGAAAAGTTTCAATGGGAATGGGAAGAATTGGGACGAAAACTGGAAAATTTTTAAGGGACTTTGAAAAAATTTCAACTGGAATTTTAGCAATTTTGACGTGAAATTGTAAACATGTTGAAGTGGATTTTGAAAATTCTAGAGAGAATTTTAAAAGCCTCAAGAGAATTTAAACAGTTTTGAGAGGGATTTGAAAAGTTTCAATGGGAATGGGAAGAATTGGGACGAAAACTGGAAAATTTTTAAGGGACTTTGAAAAAATTTCAACTGGAATTTTAGCAATTTTGACGTGAAATTGTAAACATGTTGAAGTGGATTTTGAAAATTCTAGAGAGAATTTTAAAAGCTTCAAGAGAATTTCCACAGTTTTGAGAGGGATTTGAAAAGTTTCAATGGGAATGGGAAGAATTGGGACGAAAATTGGAAAATTTTTAAGGGACTTTGAAAAAATTTCAACTGGAATTTTAGCAATTTTGACATGAAATTGTAAACCTGTGGACATGGATTTTGAAAATTCTAGAGAGAAGTTTCAAACTTTCAATAGGATTTCAACAGTTTTGAGAGGGATTTGAAAAGTTTCAATGGGAATGGGAAGAATTGGGACAAAAATTGGAAAATTTTTAAGGGACTTTGAAAAAATTTCAACTGGAATTTTAGCAATTTTGACGCGAAATTGTAAACATGTGGACATGGATTTTGAAAATTCTAGAGAGAAGTTTCAAACTTTCTATAGGATTTCAACAGTTTTGAGAGGGATTTGAAAAGTTTCAATGGGAATGGGAAGAATTGGGACGAAAATTGGAAAATTTTTAAGGGACTTTGAAAAAATTTCAACTGGAATTTTAGCAATTTTGACGTGCAATTGTAAACCTGTGGACATGGATTTTGAAAATTCTAGAGAGAATTTTAAAAGCTTCAAGAGAATTTCCACAGTTTTGAGAGGGATTTGAAAAGTTTCAATGGGAATGGGAAGAATTGGGACGAAAATTGGAAAATTTTTAAGGGACTTTGAAAAAATTTCAACTGGAATTTTAGCAATTTTGACGTGAAATTGTAAACATGTTGAAGTGGATTTTGAAAATTCTAGAGAGAATTTTAAAAGCTTCAAGAGAATTTCCACAGTTTTGAGAGGGATTTGAAAAGTTTCAATGGGAATGGGAAGAATTGGGACGAAAATTGGAAAATTTTTAAGGGACTTTGAAAAAATTTCAACTGGAATTTTAGCAATTTTGACGTGAAATTGTAAACATGTTGAAGTGGATTTTGAAAATTCTAGAGAGAATTTTAAAAGCTTCAACAGAATTTCAACAGTTTTGAGAGGGATTTGGAAAAGTTTCAATGGGAATGGGAAGAATTGGGACGAAAATTGGAAAATTTTGAAGGGACTTTGAAAAAATTTCAACTGGAATTTTAGCAATTTTGACGTGAAATTGTAAACATGTTGAAGTGGATTTTGAAAATTCTAGAGAGAATTTTAAAAGCCTCAACAGAATTTCAACAGTTTTGAGAGGGATTTGAAAAGTTTCAATGGGAATGGGAAGAATTGGGACGAAAATTGGAAAATTTTTAAGGGACTTTGAAAAAATTTCAACTGGAATTTTAGCAATTTTGACGTGAAATTGTAAACATGTTGAAGTGGATTTTGAAAATTCTAGAGAGAATTTTAAAAGCTTCAAGAGAATTTCCACAGTTTTGAGAGGGATTTGAAAAGTTTCAATGGGAATGGGAAGAATTGGGACGAAAATTGGAAAATTTTTAAGGGACTTTGAAAAAATTTCAACTGGAATTTTAGCAATTTTGACATGAAATTGTAAACCTGTGGACATGGATTTTGAAAATTCTAGAGAGAAGTTTCAAACTTTCAATAGGATTTCAACAGTTTTGAGAGGGATTTGAAAAGTTTCAATGGGAATGGGAAGAATTGGGACGAAAATTGGAAAATTTTTAAGGGACTTTGAAAAAATTTCAACTGGAATTTTAGCAATTTTGACGTGAAATTGTAAACATGTTGAAGTGGATTTTGAAAATTCTAGAGAGAAGTTTCAAACATTCAATAGGATTTCAACGGTTTTGAGAGGGATTTGAAAAGTTTCAATGGGAATGGGAAGAATTGGGACGAAAATTGGAAAAATTTGAAGGGACTTTGAAAAAATTTCAACTGGAATTTTAGCAATTTTGACGTGAAATTGTAAACATGTGGACATGGATTTTGAAAATTCTAGAGAGAAGTTTCAAACTTTCTATAGGATTTCAACAGTTTTGAGAGGGATTTGAAAAGTTTCAATGGGAATGGGAAGAATTGGGAGGAAAATTGGAAAATTTTTAAGGGACTTTGAAAAAATTTCAACTGGAATTTTAGCAATTTTGACGTGCAATTGTAAACCTGTAGACATGGATTTTGAAAATTCTAGAGAGAATTTTAAAAGCTTCAACAGAATTTCAACAGTTTTGAGAGGGATTTGAAAAGTTTCAATGGGAATGGGAAGAATTGGGACGAAAATTGGAAAATTTTGAAGGGACTTTGAAAAAATTTCAACTGGAATTTTAGCAATTTTGACGTGAAATTGTAAAGATGTGGACATGGATTTTGAAAATTCTAGAGAGAAGTTTCAAACTTTCAATAGGATTTCAACAGTTTTGAGAGGGATTTGAAAAGTTTCAATGGGAATGGGAAGAATTGGGACGAAAATTGGAAAATTTTTAAGGGACTTTGAAAAAATTTCAACTGGAATTTTAGCAATTTTGACGTGAAATTGTAAACATGTTGAAGTGGATTTTGAAAATTCTAGAGAGAAGTTTCAAACATTCAATAGGATTTCAACGGTTTTGAGAGGGATTTGAAAAGTTTCAATGGGAATGGGAAGAATTGGGACGAAAATTGGAAAAATTTGAAGGGACTTTGAAAAAATTTCAACTGGAATTTTAGCAATTTTGACGTGAAATTGTAAACATGTGGACATGGATTTTGAAAATTCTAGAGAGAAGTTTCAAACTTTCTATAGGATTTCAACAGTTTTGAGAGGGATTTGAAAAGTTTCAATGGGAATGGGAAGAATTGGGAGGAAAATTGGAAAATTTTTAAGGGACTTTGAAAAAATTTCAACTGGAATTTTAGCAATTTTGACGTGCAATTGTAAACCTGTAGACATGGATTTTGAAAATTCTAGAGAGAATTTTAAAAGCTTCAACAGAATTTCAACAGTTTTGAGAGGGATTTGAAAAGTTTCAATGGGAATGGGAAGAATTGGGACGAAAATTGGAAAATTTTGAAGGGACTTTGAAAAAATTTCAACTGGAATTTTAGCAATTTTGACGTGAAATTGTAAAGATGTGGACATGGATTTTGAAAATTCTAGAGAGAAGTTTCAAACTTTCAATAGGATTTCAACAGTTTTGAGAGGGATTTGAAAAGTTTCAATGGGAATGGGAAGAATTGGGACGAAAATTGGAAAATTTTGAAGGGACTTTGAAAAAATTTCAACTGGAATTTTAGCAATTTTGACGTGAAATTGTAAACCTGTGGACATGGATTTTGAAAATTCTAGAGAGAATTTTAAAAGCTTCAAGAGAATTTCCACAGTTTTGAGAGGGATTTGAAAAGTTTCAATGGGAATGGGAAGAATTGGGACGAAAATTGGAAAATTTTGAAGGGACTTTGAAAAAATTTCAACTGGAATTTTAGCAATTTTGACGTGAAATTGTAAAGATGTGGACATGGATTTTGAAAATTCTAGAGAGAAGTTTCAAACTTTCAATAGGATTTCAACAGTTTTGAGAGGGATTTGAAAAGTTTCAATGGGAATGGGAAGAATTGGGACGAAAATTGGAAAATTTTTAAGGGACTTTGAAAAAATTTCAACTGGAATTTTAGCAATTTTGACGTGAAATTGTAAACATGTTGAAGTGGATTTTGAAAATTCTAGAGAGAAGTTTCAAACATTCAATAGGATTTCAACGGTTTTGAGAGGGATTTGAAAAGTTTCAATGGGAATGGGAAGAATTGGGACGAAAATTGGAAAATTTTGAAGGGACTTTGAAAAAATTTCAACTGGAATTTTAGCAATTTTGACGTGAAATTGTAAAGATGTGGACATGGATTTTGAAAATTCTAGAGAGAAGTTTCAAACTTTCAATAGGATTTCAACAGTTTTGAGAGGGATTTGAAAAGTTTCAATGGGAATGGGAAGAATTGGGACGAAAATTGGAAAATTTTGAAGGGACTTTGAAAAAATTTCAACTGGAATTTTAGCAATTTTGACGTGAAATTGTAAACCTGTGGACATGGATTTTGAAAATTCTAGAGAGAATTTTAAAAGCTTCAAGAGAATTTCCACAGTTTTGAGAGGGATTTGAAAAGTTTCAATGGGAATGGGAAGAATTGGGACGAAAATTGGAAAATTTTGAAGGGACTTTGAAAAAATTTCAACTGGAATTTTAGCAATTTTGACGTGAAATTGTAAAGATGTGGACATGGATTTTGAAAATTCTAGAGAGAAGTTTCAAACTTTCAATAGGATTTCAACAGTTTTGAGAGGGATTTGAAAAGTTTCAATGGGAATGGGAAGAATTGGGATGAAAATTGGAAAATTTTTAAGGGACTTTGAAAAAATTTCAACTGGAATTGTAGCAATTTTAACGTGAAATTGTAAACCTGTGGACATGGATTTTGAAAATTCTAGAGAGAATTTTAAAAGCTTCAACAGAATTTCAACAGTTTTGAGAGGGATTTGAAAAGTTTCAATGGGAATGGGAAGAATTGGGACGAAAATTGGAAAATTTTTAAGGGACTTTGAAAAAATTTCAACTGGAATTTTAGCAATTTTGACGTGAAATTGTAAACATGTTGAAGTGGATTTTGAAAATTCTAGAGAGAATTTTAAAAGCTTCAACAGAATTTCAGCAGCTTTGAGAGGGATTTGAAAAGTTTGAATGGGAGTGGGAAGAATTGGGACGAAAATTGGAAAATTTTGAAGGGACTTTGAAAAAATTTCAACTGGAATTTTAGCAATTTTGACGTGAAATTGTAAACATGTTGAAGTGGATTTTGAAAATTCTAGAGAGAATTTTAAAAGCCTCAACAGAATTTCAACAGTTTTGAGAGGGATTTGAAAAGTTTCAATGGGAATGGGAAGAATTGGTACGAAAACTGGAAAATTTTGAAGGGACTTTGAAAAAATTTCAACTGGAATTTTAGCAATTTTGACGTGAAATTGTAAACATGTTGAAGTGGATTTTGAAAATTCTAGAGAGAATTTTAAAAGCTTCAAGAGAATTTCCACAGTTTTGAGAGGGTTTTGAAAAGTTTCAATGGGAATGGGAAGAATTGGGACGAAAATTGGAAAATTTTTAAGGGACTTTGAAAAAATTTCAACTGGAATTTTAGCAATTTTGACGTGAAATTGTAAACATGTTGAAGTGGATTTTGAAAATTCTAGAGAGAATTTTAAAAGCTTCAACAGAATTTCAACAGTTTTGAGAGGGATTTGAAAAGTTTCAATGGGAATGGGAAGAATTGGGACGAAAATTGGAAAATTTTGAAGGGACTTTGAAAAAATTTCAACTGGAATTTTAGCAATTTTGACGTGAAATTGTAAACATGTTGAAGTGGATTTTGAAAATTCTAGAGAGAATTTTAAAAGTTTCAACAGAATTTCAACAGTTTTGCGAGGGATTTGAAAAGTTTCAATGGGAATGGGAAGAATTGGGAGGAAAATTGGAAAATTTTGAAGGGACTTTGAAAAAATTTCAACTGGAATTTTAGCAATTTTGACGTGAAATTGTAAACATGTTGAAGTGGATTTTGAAAATTCTAGAGAGAATTTTAAAAGCTTCAAGAGAATTTCCACAGTTTTGAGAGGGATTTGAAAAGTTTCAATGGGAATGGGAAGAATTGGGACGAAAATTGGAAAATTTTGAAGGGACTTTGAAAAAATTTCAACTGGAATTTTAGCAATTTTGACGTGAAATTATAAACATGTTGAAGTGGATTTTGAAAATTCTAGAGAGAATTTTAAAAGCTTCAAGAGAATTTCCAAAGCTTTGAGAGGGATTTGAAAAGTTTCAATGGGAATGGGAAGAATTGGGACGAAAATTGGAAAATTTTGAAGGGACTTTGAAAAAATTTCAACTGGAATTTTAGCAATTTTGACGTGAAATTGTAAACGTGTTGAAGTGGATTTTGAAAATTCTAGAGAGAATTTTAAAAGCTTCAACAGAATTTCAACAGTTTTGAGAGGGATTTGAAAAGTTTCAATGGGAATGGGAAGAATTGGGACGAAAACTGGAAAATTTTTAAGGGACTTTGAAAAAATTTCAACTGGAATTTTAGCAATTTTGACGTGAAATTGTAAACATGTTGAAGTGGATTTTGAAAATTCTAGAGAGAATTTTAAAAGCCTCAACAGAATTTCCACAGTTTTGAGAGGGATTTGAAAAGTTTCAATGGGAATGGGAAGAATTGGGACAAAAATTGGAAAATTTTGAAGGGACTTTGAAAAAATTTCAACTGGAATTTTAGCAATTTTGACGTGAAATTGTAAACATGTTGAAGTGGATTTTGAAAATTCTAGAGAGAATTTTAAAAGCTTCAAGAGAATTTCCACAGTTTTGAGAGGGATTTGAAAAGTTTCAATGGGAATGGGAAGAATTGGGACGAAAATTGGAAAATTTTTAAGGGACTTTGAAAAAATTTCAACTGGAATTTTAGCAATTTTGACATGAAATTGTAAACCTGTGGACATGGATTTTGAAAATTCTAGAGAGAAGTTTCAAACTTTCAATAGGATTTCAACAGTTTTGAGAGGGATTTGAAAAGTTTCAATGGGAATGGGAAGAATTGGGACAAAAATTGGAAAATTTTTAAGGGACTTTGAAAAAATTTCAACTGGAATTTTAGCAATTTTGACGTGAAATTGTAAACATGTTGAAGTGGATTTTGAAAATTCTAGAGAGAATTTTAAAAGCTTCAAGAGAATTTCCACAGTTTTGAGAGGGATTTGAAAAGTTTCAATGGGAATGGGAAGAATTGGGACGAAAATTGGAAAATTTTGAAGGGACTTTGAAAAAATTTCAACTGGAATTTTAGCAATTTTGACGCGAAATTGTAAACATGTGGACATGGATTTTGAAAATTCTAGAGAGAAGTTTCAAACTTTCTATAGGATTTCAACAGTTTTGAGAGGGATTTGAAAAGTTTCAATGGGAATGGGAAGAATTGGGACGAAAATTGGAAAATTTTGAAGGGACTTTGAAAAAATTTCAACTGGAATTTTAGCAATTTTGACGTGAAATTGTAAACATGTTGAAGTGGATTTTGAAAATTCTAGAGAGAATTTTAAAAGCTTCAAGAGAATTTCCACAGTTTTGAGAGGGATTTGAAAAGTTTCAATGGGAATGGGAAGAATTGGGACGAAAATTGGAAAATTTTTAAGGGACTTTGAAAAAATTTCAACTGGAATTTTAGCAATTTTGACATGAAATTGTAAACCTGTGGACATGGATTTTGAAAATTCTAGAGAGAAGTTTCAAACTTTCAATAGGATTTCAACAGTTTTGAGAGGGATTTGAAAAGTTTCAATGGGAATGGGAAGAATTGGGACGAAAATTGGAAAATTTTTAAGGGACTTTGAAAAAATTTCAACTGGAATTTTAGCAATTTTGACATGCAATTGTAAACCTGTGGACATGGATTTTGAAAATTCTAGAGAGAAGTTTCAAACATTCAATAGGATTTCAACGGTTTTGAGAGGGATTTGAAAAGTTTCAATGGGAATGGGAAGAATTGGGACGAAAATTGGAAAAATTTGAAGGGACTTTGAAAAAATTTCAACTGGAATTTTAGCAATTTTGACGTGCAATTGTAAACCTGTGGACATGGATTTTGAAAATTGTAGAGAGAAGTTTCAAACTTTCAATAGGATTTCAACAGTTTTGAGAGGGATTTGAAAAGTTTCAATGGGAATGGGAAGAATTGGGACGAAAATTGGAAAATGTTTAAGGGACTTTGAAAAAATTTCAACTGGAATTTTAGCAATTTTGACGTGCAATTGTAAACCTGTGGACATGGATTTTGAAAATTCTAGAGAGAATTTTAAAAGCTTCAAGAGAATTTCAACAGTTTTGAGAGGGATTTGAAAAGTTTCAATGGGAATGGGAAGAATTGGGACAAAAATTGGAAAATTTTTAAGGGACTTTGAAAAAATTTCAACTGGAATTTTAGCAATTTTGACGTGAAATTGTAAACATGTTGAAGTGGATTTTGAAAATTCTAGAGAGAATTTTAAAAGCTTCAAGAGAATTTCCACAGTTTTGAGAGGGATTTGAAAAGTTTCAATGGGAATGGGAAGAATTGTGATGAAAATTGGAAAATTTTTAAGGGACTTTGGAAAAATTTCAACTGGAATTTTAGCAATTTTGACGTGAAATTGTAAACATGTTGAAGTGGATTTTGAAAATTCTAGAGAGAATTTTAAAAGCTTCAACAGAATTTCAACAGTTTTGAGAGGGATTTGAAAAGTTTCAATGGGAATGGGAAGAATTGGGACGAAAATTGGAAAATTTTTAAGGGACTTTGAAAAAATTTCAACTGGAATTTTAGCAATTTTGACGTGAAATTGTAAACATGTGGACATGGATTTTGAAAATTCTAGAGAGAATTTTAAAAGCTTCAAGAGAATTTCCACAGTTTTGAGAGGGATTTGAAAAGTTTCAATGGGAATGGGAAGAATTGGGAGGAAAATTGGAAAATTTTTAAGGGACTTTGAAAAAATTTCAACTGGAATTTTAGCAATTTTGACGTGCAATTGTAAACCTGTGGACATGGATTTTGAAAATTCTAGAGTGAAGTTTCAAACTTTCAATAGGATTTCAACAGTTTTGAGAGGGATTTGAAAAGTTTCAATGGGAATGGGAAGAATTGGGACGAAAATTGGAAAATTTTTAAGGGACTTTGAAAAAATTTCAACTGGAATTTTAGCAATTTTGACGTGAAATTGTAAACATGTTGAAGTGGATTTTGAAAATTCTAGAGAGAATTTTAAAAGCTTCAAGAGAATTTCAACAGTTTTGAGAGGGATTTGAAAAGTTTCAATGGGAATGGGAAGAATTGGGAGGAAAATTGGAAAATTTTTAAGGGACTTTGAAAAAATTTCAACTGTAATTTTAGCAATTTTGACGTGAAATTGTAAACCTGTGGACATGGATTTTGAAAATTCTAGAGAGAAGTTTCAAACTTTCAATAGGATTTCAAAAGTTTTGAGAGGGATTTGAAAAGTTTCAATGGGAATGGGAAGAATTGGGACGAAAATTGGAAAATTTTTAAGGGACTTTGAAAAATTTCAACTGGAATTTTAGCAATTTTGACGTGCAATTGTAAACCTGTGGACATGGATTTTGAAAATTCTAGAGAGAAGTTTCAAATATTCAATAGGATTTCAACAGTTTTAAGAGGGATATGAAAAGTTTCAATGGGAATGGGAAGAATTGGGACGAAAATTGGAAAATTTTTAAGGGACTTTGAAAAAATTTCAACTGGAATTTTAGCAATTTTGACGTGAAATTGTAAACATGTTGAAGTGGATTTTGAAAATTCTAGAGAGAATTTTAAAAGCTTCAAGAGAATTTCAACAGTTTTGAGAGGGATTTGAAAAGTTTCAATGGGAATGGGAAGAATTGGGACGAAAATTGGAAAATTTTTAAGGGACTTTGAAAAAATTTCAACTGGAATTTTAGCAATTTTGACGTGCAATTGTAAACCTGTGGACATGGATTTTGAAAATTCTAGAGAGAATTTTAAAAGCCTCAACAGAATTTCAACAGTTTTGAGAGGGATTTGAAAAGTTTCAATGGGAATGGGAAGAATTGGGACGAAAATTGGAAAATTTTTAAGGGACTTTGAAAAAATTTCAACTGGAATTTTAGCAATTTTGACGTGCAATTGTAAACCTGTGGACATGGATTTTGAAAATTCTAGAGTGAAGTTTCAAACTTTCAATAGGATTTCAACAGTTTTGAGAGGGATTTGAAAAGTTTCAATGGGAATGGGAAGAATTGGGACGAAAACTGGAAAATTTTTAAGGGACTTTGAAAAAATTTCAACTGGAATTTTAGCAATTTTGACGTGAAATTGTAAACATGTTGAAGTGGATTTTGAAAATTCTAGAGAGAATTTTAAAAGCCTCAAGAGAATTTAAACAGTTTTGAGAGGGATTTGAAAAGTTTCAATGGGAATGGGAAGAATTGGGACGAAAACTGGAAAATTTTTAAGGGACTTTGAAAAAATTTCAACTGGAATTTTAGCAATTTTGACGTGAAATTGTAAACATGTTGAAGTGGATTTTGAAAATTCTAGAGAGAATTTTAAAAGCTTCAAGAGAATTTCAACAGTTTTGAGAGGGATTTGAAAAGTTTCAATGGGAATGGGAAGAATTGGGACGAAAATTGGAAAATTTTGAAGGGACTTTGAAAAAATTTCAACTGGAATTTTAGCAATTTTGACGTGAAATTGTAAACATGTTGAAGTGGATATTGAAAATTCTAGAGAGAATTTTAAAAGCTTCAACAGAATTTCAATCGTTTTGAGAGGGATTTGAAAAGTTTCAATGGGAATGGGAAGAATTGGGAGGAAAATTGGAAAATTTTTAAGGGACTTTGAAAAAATTTCAACTGTAATTTTAGCAATTTTGACGTGCAATTGTAAACCTGTGGACATGGATTTTGAAAATTCTAGAGAGAAGTTTCAAACTTTCAATAGGATTTCA
>NW_028116194.1:0-16000 GCF_964273445.1 Streptopelia decaocto
GTCCCTCCCGAACGCCTGGGTCCCCCTGAACGCCTGGGTCCCCCCTGAACTCCTGGGTCCCTCCCGAACGCCTGGGTCCCTCCTGAATATCTGGGTCCCTCCCAAATGCCTGGGTCCCCCTGAACTCCTGAGTCCACCCGGACGCCTGGGTCCCCCCTGAACTCCTGGGTCCCCCTCCCGGATGCCTGGGTCCCTCCCCGAACGCCTGGGTCCCTCCCGAACTCCTGGGTCCCTTCCTGAACTCCTGGGTCCCTCCCCGAACTCCTGGGTCCCTCCCCAAACTCCTGGGTCCCTCCCCAAACTCCTGGGTCCCTCCTGAACTTCTGGGTCCCTCCCGAACTCCTGGGTCCCCCCCGAATGCCTGGGTCCCTCTCGAACTCCTGGGTCCCCCTGAACTCCTGAGTCCACCCGGACGCCTGGGTCCCCCAAACTCCTGGGTCCCCCTGAACTCCCGTGTCCCTCCCGAACGCCTGGGTCCCTCCTGAACTCCTGGGTCCCTCCATGAACTCCTGGGTCCCTCCCCGAACTCCTGGGTCCCTCCTGAACTCCTGGGTCCCTCCTGAACTTCTGGGTCCCTCCCGAACTCCTGGGTCCCCCCCGAACGCCTGGGTCCCTCTCGAACTCCTGGGTCCCCCTGGAACTCCTGAGTCCACCCGGACGCCTGGGTCCCCCAAACTCCTGGGTCCCCCTGAACTCCCGTGTCCCTCCCGAACGCCTGGGTCCCTCCTGAACTCCTGGGTCCCTCCATGAACTCCTGGGTCCCTCCCCGAACTCCTGGGTCCCTCCTGAACTCCTTGGTCCCCTGGATGCCTGGGTGCCCCAAACTCCTGGGTCCCCCCGAACGCCTGGGTCCCCCCGGATGCCTGGGTCCCCACCTGATGACGAAGTTGAGCCCCAGCAGGGCGGGCCCGTCGGGGCGCAGTCGGGTGTAGACCCAGGTCCAGCCCAGCTCGTCCTTGCGCTGCAGCCGCGTCACCAGCTCCGCTCGTCCGTCTGTCCCTGCGCCCGCTGTGGGACACAGGGACGTCAGGGGGACATGGGGACATTGGGTACATGGGGACATTGGGGACATCGGGGGGACGGGGTCATCAATGGGGACGTGGGGACATTGGGGACATCTGGGGGACGGGGTCATCAATGGGGACGTGGGGACATTGGGGACTTGGGGGCATTGGGGGGACGGGGTCATCAATGGGGACATGGGGACATTGGGGACATCGGGGGCATTGGGGGATGGGGACATTGATGGGGACATGGGGACATTAGGGGGACATGGGGACATTGAGGGGGACATGGGGACATTGGGGACGTGGGGGCATTGGGGGGATGGGGACATTGATGGGGACATGGGGACATCAGGGGGACATGGGGACATTGAGGGGGACATGGGGACACTGGGGACATTGGGGGCATTGGGGGGATGGGGACATTGATGGGGACATGGGGACATCAGGGGCACACGGGGACATTGAGGGGGACATGGGGACACTGGGGACATCGGGGGCATTGGGGGGATGGGGACATTGATGGGGACATGGGGACATCAGGGGCACACGGGGACATTGAGGGGGACATGGGGACACTGGGGACATCGGGGGCATTGGGGGGATGGGGACATTGATAGGGACATGGGGACATCAGGGGCACACGGGGACATTGAGGGGGATATGGGGACATTGGGGACATGGGGACATTGGGGGGACGGGGTCATCAATGGGGACATGGGGACATTGGGGACATGGGGGCATTGGGGGGATGGGGACATTGATGGGGACGTGGGGATATCAGGGGGACACGGGGACATTGAGGGGACACAGGGACATTGGGGACATGGGGACATTGGGGGGATGGGGACATTGATGGGGACGTGGGGATATCAGGGGGACACGGGGACATTGAGGGGGACACAGGGACATTGGGGACATGGGGACATCAGGGGGACACGGGGACATTGAGGGGGACATGGGGACATCAGGGGGACACGGGGACACTGGGGACATGGGGGCATTGGGGACATGGGGACATTGATGGGGACATGGGGACATCAGGGGGACACAGGGACATTGAGGGGATGGGGACACTGATGGGGACATGGGGACATTGGGGACATCGGGGGCATTGGGGGAATGGGGACATTGAGGGGGACATGGGGACATCAGGGGGACATGGGGACATTGAGGGGGACACGGGGACATTTGGGACATGGGGACATTGGGGACATGGGGACATCGAGGGGGACACAGGGACATTGGGGACATGGGGACATTGGGGACATCTGGGGGACGGGGTCATCAATGGGGACATGGCGACATTGGGGACATCGGGGGCATTGGGGGGATGGGGACATTGATGGGGACATGGAGACATCAGGGGGACATGGGGACATTGAGGGGGACATGGGGACATTGGGGACATGGGGACATTGGGGGGACGGGGTCATCAATGGGGACATTGGGGACATGGGGGCATTGGGGGGTTGGGGACATTGATGGGGGCATGGGGACATCAGGGGACACGGGGACATTGAGGGGATGGGGACATTGATGGGGACATCAGGGTGGGACACCAGGGGACCCTGGGGCCAGGTTGGGGACACGGGAACAGTTCGGGGACATGGGGACAGGTTGGGGACACAAGGACACCCACTGAGGTGCAGGGGACCCTGGGACCACATTGGGGACCCTGGGACCGGGTTGGGGACATGGGGACAGTTTGGGGACATGGGGCCAGGTTGGGGACAGTTTGGGGACCCTGGGGCCAGGTTGGGGACACGGTGGGGACATGGGGCCGGGTTGGGGACAGTTTGGGGACATGGGGACACCCACTGAGGTGCAGGGGAACCTGGGGCCAGGTTGGGGACATAGGGCCAGGTTGGGGACATGGGGACAGTTTGGGGACACAGGGACAGTTTGGGGACACGGGGACAGGTTGGGGAGTTGGGGCCAGGTTGGGGACATGGGGCCAGGTTGGGGACATGGGGCCAGGTTGGGGACACAGGGACAGTTTGGGGACACGGGGACAGTTTGGGGACATAGGGCCAGGTTGGGGAGTTGGGGCCAGGTTGGGGACCCTGGGGCCAAGTTGGGGACATGGGGACAGTTTGGGGACATAGGGCCAGGTTGGGGACATGGGGCCAAGTTGGGGACATGGGGACAGTTTGGGGACATAGGGCCAGGTTGGGGACATGGGGCCAGGTTGGGGACATGGGGCCAGGTTGGGGACACAGGGACAGTTTGGGGACACGGGGACAGTTTGGGGACATAGGGCCAGGTTGGGGAGTTGGGATCAGGTTGGGGACATGGGGACAGGCTGGGGACATGGGGACAGGCTGGGGACCCTGGGGCTGGGTTGGGGACATTGTGGGGACAGTTTGGGGCCACGGGGACACCCACCGAGGCGCAGGTGCTGCCGCGCCACATGTCCCAGGTCCTCGGGGTGCAGCAGCCGGTACCACGAGCGCCCCAGGAGCTCCCGGCGCACGTAGCCCAGGTGGGTCAGGACACTGCGGACACCAAAGGGTCACCCCGGACGCCTGGGTCCCTCCCGGACGCCTGGGTCCCCCCATGGCACCATTGGATGCCTGGGTCCCATCTGTCACACTCAGGTCCCTCCCGGACGCCTGGGTCCCTCCCGAACTCCTGGGTCCCCCCCCGGACGCCTGGGTCCCCCCCATGTCATCACCCAAATGTCTGGGTCCCATCTGTCACACTCAGGTCCCTTCCGGACGCCTGGGTCCCCCCAAAACTCCTGGGTCCCCCCGAACTCCTGGGTCCCCCCGAACTCCTGGGTCCCCCAAACTCCCAATTCTCCCCAAACACCCAAGTCCCCCCGAACTCCTGGGTCCCTCCTGAACTCCTGGGTCCCCCAAACTCCCAATTCTCCCCAAACACCCAAGTCCCCCCGAACTCCTGGGTCCCCCCGAACTCCTGGGTCCCCCAAACTCCCGATTCCCCCCGCTCTCCTGACTCCCCCCGCCCTCCCGCGCCCCCCGAACTCCTGGGTCCCCCAAACTCCCAAGTCCCCCCGAACTCCTGGGTCCCCCAAACTCCCGATTCCCCCCCCCTCTCCTGGCTCCCCCCGCCCTCCCGCTCCCCCCGGACGCCTGGGTCCCCCGAACTCCTGGGTCCCCCAAACTCCCAATTCGCCCCAAACTCCCAAGTCCCCCCGAACTCCTGGGTCCCTCCTGAACTCCTGGGTCCCCCAAACTCCCAATTCCCCCCAAACTCCTGGCTCCCCCTGCCCTCCTGTGTCCCCTGAACTCCTGGGTCCCCCCCACCTCCTGGCTCCCCCCGCCCTCCCGCTCCCCCCGGACGCCTGGGTCCCCCGCCGACCTGTCGGAGACGTCGATGAGCGCCAGGTCGCGCGCGTGGCGCGTCTGGAAGGCCGGCAGCAGGAGGGGGCAGTCGGGGAGCGGCCAGGGGGGCGGGTCCAGGGGGGCGCAAAAGGCCACGAAGAGCCCGGGGGGGGTCCCGGGGGGTCCCGGGGGGGGGCCCTGGAAACGCCCCCGTAGCAGAACCAGCTTCCGGCCGGCGCTGGGCCGGCGCGACGCCCGCGACGTGGTGAAGCGGCAGCGGAACAGGCGCTCTGGAATGGGATGGGGGGGACGTCTGTCTGTCCGTCCGTCCGTCTGTCCGGATGGTCATGTGACCCCCCCCACCCCCGCCGGCTGTATCGCTGTGACTCTGTCCTCCCAGTTAGCTGGCTGTCGTTCTGTCTGTCCGTCCGTCTGTCCATCCATCCATCCATCCATCCATCCCTTTGTCCATCCATCCATCCTTCTGTCCATCCATCCATCCATCCGTTCATCCATCCATCCCTTTGTCCATCCATCCATCTGTCCATCCATCCATCCTTCTGTCCATCCATCCATCCGTCCATCCGTCCATCCCTTTGTGCATCCATCCATCTGTCCATCCATCCATCCTTCTGTTGGTCTGTCCACATGTCCATCCTCCACCCATCCATCCATCCGTCCTTCTGTCCATCTGTCCATCCATCCATCCATCCATCCATCCATCCATCGTTCTGTCCATCTGTCCATCCATCCATCTGTCCATCCATCCATCCATCTCTTTGTCCATCCATCCATCTGTCCATCCATCCATCCATCTGTTGGTCCATCCATCCATCCATCCAGCCATCCATCCACCCATCCATCCATATGTTGGTCCATCCATCCATCCATCTGTTGGTCCACCCATCCATCCATCCATCTGTCCGTCCATCCATCTGTTGGTCCATCCATCTGTCCATCCATCCATCTGTTGGTCCATCCATCCATCCATCCATCCATCCATCCATCCATCCATCCACCCATCCATCCCTTTGTCCATCCATCCATCTGTCCATCCCTTTGTGCATCCATCCATCTGTCCATCCATCCATCCTTCTGTTGGTCTGTCCACATGTCCATCCGTCCACCCATCCATCCATCCATCCGTCCTTCTGTCCATCTGTCCATCCATCCACCCATCCATCCATCCATTGTTCTGTCCATCTGTCCATCCATCCATCTGTCCATCCATCCATCCATCCATCCATCCATCCCTTTGTCCATCCATCCATCTGTCCATCCATCCATTCATCCATCCATCCATCCATCCATCCATCCATCCATCCATCCATCCACCCATCCATCCATATGTTGGTCCATCCATCCATCCATCCGTCCATCCATCCATTTGTTGGTCCATCCATCTGTTGGTCCATCCATCCATCTGTCCATCCATCCATCTGTTGGTCCGTCCATCCATTTGTTGGTCCATCCATCCATCCATCTGTTGGTCCACCCATCCATCCATCCATCCATCCACCCATCCATCCATATGTTGATCCATCCATCCATCCATCCGTCCATCCATCCATTTGTTGGTCCATCCATCCATCCATCTGTTGGTCCACCCATCCATCCATCCATCTGTCCGTCCATCCATCTGTTGGTCCATCCATCTGTCCATCCATCCATCCATCCATCTGTTGGTCCATCCATCCATCCATCCGTCCACCCATCTGTCCTTCCCACCCCCTGTCTCCCGCCCCCCTCCCCCACCCCCACCCCTCCCCCCCCCGCCCCGCCCCCCACCCCTCCCCCCCCTTCCCCCCACCCACCAGCCTGTGTGTCCCCGGGCAGGTTGAGCTGCTGCCGCACCAGCGGGTGATCGGCCGGGTCCAGCAGGTCGTAGATACTGTCACCTTGGGCCACCAGGTCCACCTGCACACAGGGGGGACACAGGGGGGCTCAGCACCCACCCCAGCCCCCCCCGAGACCCCCAGCACCCCCCAGACCCCCCGCACCCACCATGGAGTGTCCCAGGTGCTGCGCCACGTTGTCGGTGACGCCGACGAGCTTCCCCTCGCGGGTGACGGCCAAGAGGAACCCGGGGAGCGACGCCACCAGGTCCGCCAGTTCGGGACCCCCCAGCAGCTCCATGGGCGACCCCCGCGCCGGGCCTGTGGGGGGGTGATAGAGCACAATGGCACCCAATGGCACCCAACGGCACCCAATGGCACCCAATGGTACCCAATGGTACCCAATGGTACCCAATGGGAGCCAACGGCACCCAATGGTACCCAATGGTACCCAATGGGAGCCAACGGCACCCAATAGTACCCAATGGCAGCCAATGGCACCCGACGGCACCCAATGGCACCCAAGGGTACCCAGCAGTACCCCATGGCACCCAATGGCAGTCAATGGTACCCAATGGTACCCAATGGTACCCAATGGGAGCCAACGGCACCCAATGGTACCCAATGGTACCCAATGGGAGCCAACGGCACCCAATAGTACCCAATGGCAGCCAATGGCACCCGACGGCACCCAATGGCACCCAAGGGTACCCAGCAGTACCCAATGGCACCCAATGGCAGTCAATGGTACCCAATGGTACCCAATGGCACCCAATGGTACCCAACGGCAGCCAATGGCACCCAATGGCAGCCAATGTCACACAATGGTACCCAGTAGTACCCAACGGCAGCCAACAGCATCCAACAGCAGCCAATGGCACCCAATGGTACCCAATGGCACCCAATAGCACCCAATGGCACCCAAGGGTAGCCAGCAGTACCCAATGGCACCCAATGGTACCCAATGGTACCCAATGGCAGCCAATGGGAGCCAATGGCATCCAATGGCAGCCAATGGCACCCAATGGCACCCAACGGCAGCCAATGGGAGCCAACGGCAGCCAATGGGAGCCAATGGCATCCAACGGCAGCCAATGGGAGCCAATGGCACCCAATGGCACCCAAGGGTACCAAGCGGTACCAAATGGCACCCAATGACAGCCAATGGCAGTCAATGGCACCCAGTGGTACCCAGTAGCACCCAACGGCAACCAATGGTACCCAATGGCACCCAATGACAGCCAACGGCACCCAATGGCACCCAATGGTACCCAATGGCACCCAATGACAGCCAACAGCACCCAATGGCACCCACCAGTACTCAATGGCACCCAACGGCACCCAACCCCATTCCCAGTCCCAATCCCATTGCTGGGTCCCATGTCCCCCTGTCCCTGTCCCCCTGTCCCTGTCCCACTGTCCCCCTGTGTCCCTGTCCCCATGTCCCCATCCCTGTCCGTCTGTCCCTGCCCCATCCCTGTCCCCCCATCTCTGTCCCTCTGTCCTCATCCCTATCCCTCTGTCCCTCTGTCCCTGTCCCCATCTCTGTCCCTCTGTCCCCATGTCCCCATCCCTGTCCGTCTGTCCCTGCCCCATCCCTGTCGCCCCATCTCTGTCCCTCTGTCCTCACGCCTGTCCCTCTGTCCGTCTGTCCCTGTCCCCATCTCTGTCCCTCTGTCCCCATCCCTGTCCCTCTGTCCCCATCCCTGTCCCCCCATCTCTGTCCCTCTGTCCTCATCCCTATCCCTCTGTCCCTCTGTCCCTGTCCCCATCCCTGTCCCCCTGTCTCTGTCCCCCTGTCCCTCTGTCCCTGTCTCTCTGTCCCCCTGTGTCTGTCCCTCTGTCCCCATCCCTGTCCCTCTGTTCCTGTCCCTCTGTCCCTGTCCCCATCCCTGTCCCTCTGTCCCTGTCCCCATCCCTGTCCCCCGTGTCTGTCCCTCTGTCCCCCCATCCCCATCCCTGTCCCCCTGTCCCCATCCCTGTCCCTCTGTCCCTGTCCCTCTGTCCCTGTCCCCATCCCTGTCCCCTGTCTCTGTCCCTCTGTCCCCCCATCCCCATCCCTGTCCCCCTGTCCCCATCCCTGTCCCTCTGTCCCTGTCCCTCTGTCCCTGTCCCCATCCCTGTCCCCCGTGTCTGTCCCTCTGTCCCCCCATCCCCATCCCTGTCCCCCTGTCCCCATCCCTGTCCCTCTGTCCCTGTCCCTCTGTCCCTGTCCCCATCCCTGTCCCCTGTCTCTGTCCCTCTGTCCCCCCATCCCCATCCCTGTCCCCCTGTCCCCATCCCTCTGTCCCCCTGTCTCTGTCCCTCGGAGCCCCCATCCCTGTCCCCCTGTCTGTCCCCGTCCCTCTGTCCCCGCTCCGCTCGGTGCCGCTGTCCCTGGTGCTGAACGCGGCTCCGCTGCCGGCGCCACCGCAGCCCCCGCTCCCCGTTCTGTCCCCATCCCTGTCCCTCCCAGTCCCTCCCAGTGCCGGCACCCGGTCCCAGCCCCATCCCAGTCCATCCCAATCCATCCCAGTGCCGGCACCCGGTGCTATGTCCATCCCAGTCCATCCCAATCCACCCCATCCCAGTTCCGGTACCCGGTTCTATGTCCATCCCAGTCCATTCCAGTGCATCCCATCCCCATCCCGGTGCCAGTACCCGGTTCTACGTCCATCCCATCCCCATCCCGGTGCCGGTACCCGGTTCTATGTCCATCCCATCCCCATCCCGGTGCCGGTACCTGGTTCTACGTCCATCCCATCCCCATCCCAGTGCATCCCAGTGCCTGTATCCCCATCCCATCCCCATCCCAGTGCTGGTACCCGGTTCTACATCCATCCCAACACCATCCCAGTGCCTGTATCCCCATCCCAGTGCCGGTACCCGGTTCTACATCCATCCCATCCCCATCCCAGTGCCAGTACCCAGTTCCATCCCCATCCCAGTCCATTCCAGTGCATCCCATCCCCATCCCAGTGCCTGTATCCCCATCCTGGTGCCGGTACCCGGTTCTACGTCCATCCCATCCCCATCCCAGTGCCGGTACCCGGTTCTACGTCCATCCCATCCCCATCCCGGTGCCGGTACCCAGTTCTACGTCCATCCCATCCCCATCCCAGTGCCGGTACCCGGTTCCATCCCCATCCCACTCCATTCCAGTGCATCCCATCCCCATCCCGGTGCCGGTACCCGGTTCTACGTCCATCCCATCCCCATCCCGGTGCCGGTACCCAGTTCTACGTCCATCCCATCCCCATCCCAGTGCCGGTACCCGGTTCCATCCCCATCCCACTCCATTCCAGTGCATCCCATCCCCATCCCAGTGCCGGTACCCGGTTCTACGTCCCATCCCATCCCCATCCCAGTGCCGGTACCCGGTTCCATCCCCATCCCACTCCATTCCAGTGCATCCCATCCCCATCCCAGTGCCGGTACCCGTTCCATCCCCATCCCATCCCCATTCTAGTGCCTGTATCCCCATCCCATCCCCATCCCAGTGCTGGTACCCAGTTCCATCCCCATCCCGGTGCCGGTACCCAGTTCTACATCCATCCCATCCCCATCCCGGTGCCAGTACCCAGTTCTACATCCATCCCATCCCCATTCCAGTGCCTGTATCCCCATCCTGGTGCCGGTACCCGGTTCTACGTCCATCCCATCCCCATCCCAGTGCCGGTACCCAGTTCCATCCCATCCCATCCCCATCCCAGTGCCGGTACCCAGTTCTACATCCATCCCATCCCCATCCCGGTGCCAGTACCCGGTTCTACATCCATCCCATCCCCATCCCAGTGCCTGTATCCCCATCCTGGTGCCGGTACCCGGTTCTACGTCCATCCCATCCCCATCCCAGTGCATCCCAGTGCCTGTATCCCCATCCATCCCCATCCTGGTGCCGGTACCCGGTTCTACATCCATCCATCCCCATTCCAGTGCCTGTATCCCCATCCCAGTGCCGGTACCCGGTTCTATGTCCATCCCATCCCCATCCCAGTGCCAGTACCCGGTTCTACGTCCATCCCATCCCCATCCCAGTGCTGGTACCCAGTTTCCATCCCCATCCCAGTGCCGGTACCCGGTTCTACATCCATCCCATCCCCATCCCAGTGCCTGTATCCCCATCCTGGTGCCGGTACCCGGTTCTACATCCATCCCATCCCCATCCCAGTGCCAGTACCCGGTTCTACATCCATCCCATCCCCATTCCAGTGCCTGTATCCCCATCCTGGTGCCGGTACCCGGTTCTACATCCATCCCATCCCCATTCCAGTGCCAGTACCCGGTTCTACATCCATCCCATCCCCATTCCAGTGCCTGTATCCCCATCCTGGTGCCGGTACCCGGTTCTACATCCATCCCATCCCCATCCCAGTGCCGGTACCCAGTTCCATCCCCATCCCAGTCCATTCCAGTGCATCCCATCCCCATCCCAGTGCCGGTACCCGGTTCCATCCCCATCCCATCCCCATCCCAGTGCCTGTATCCCCATCCCAGTGCCAGTACCCGGTTCCATCCCCATCCCATCCCCATCCCAGTCCATCCCGGTGCCCCCGCTCACCGGTCCGCAGGCAGAGCCCCTTCCTGGTGTAGACGCAGGCCAGCGCCATGACGTGCAGGTAGCTGAGCCGCGGCCGCTCGGGCTCGGGCAGCGGGAGCAGGTCCCGCAGGGCGCGGATCTCGGCGTTGATCTGGTCCCTCCGCGCCTTGGAGGCGCCTTTGGTGGAGCGGAGCATCCTCCTCCTCCTCCTCCTCCTCCCGCCACCCCGCCTTATATGGGCCCGGCGGCCTGACGTCACGGCCGCGTCACCGCCCTGGCCCCGCCCACCCGCGGGGGGAGGGGGGGGAGGGAGGGGGAGACGTCAGTGTGACGTGCGGCGGGGGGTGGGGGGGGGGAGGGGAGGGGTTTTGGGGGTTCGGACCGAAATAGGAGATGGTGAGGGGTGGGGGAGGGGAGGGGGAGGGGTTGGGGGTGGGGACACGCCCACGTTGGGGGGGGGGTGGGGGGTGCGGGGATCGATGGGGGGACAGACGGATCAATGGGGGGATGGACAGACAGACAGATGGATCAATGGGGGGTGCGGGGATCGATGGGGGGGAGTGATGGATCAATGGGGGATGCGGGATCAATGGGGGGACGGACAGACAGATGGATCAATGGGGGGACAGACGGATCAATGGGGGGTGCGGGATCGATGGGGGGATGGACAGACAGATGGATCAATGGGGGGACAGACGGATCAATGGGGGGTGCGGGATCAATGGGGGGACGGACAGACAGATGGATCAATGGGGGGACAGACGGATCAATGGGGGGTGCGGGATCAGTGGGGGGATGGATGGACAGAAGACGGATCAGTGGGGGGTGATGGATCAATGGGGGGATGGACAGACAGACAGACAGATGGGGTGTGATGGATCAGTTGGGGGATGGATGGACAGACAGACAGAGCAATGGGGGGTGCAGGATCAATGGGGGATGGACAGACAGACAGACAGAGCAATGGGGGTGATGGATCAATGGGGGGGTGGACAGACAGACAGATGGATCAATGGGGGGACAGACAGATGGATCAATGGGGGGACAGATGGATCAATGGGGGGTGATGGATCAATGGGGGGATGGACAGACAGACAGATGGATCAATGAGGGAACAGACAGACGGATCAATGGCAGGTGATGGATCAATGGGGGGACAGACAGATGGATCAATGGGGGGACAGACGGATCAATGGGGGGTGCGGGATCAATGGGGGGGGGACAGACAGACAGACGGATCAATGGGGGTGCGGGATCAATGGGGGATGGACGGACAGACAGATGGATCAATGGGGGGTGATGGATCAATGGGGGGACGGACAGACAGACAGATGGGGTGTGATGGATCAATGGGGGATGGATGGACAGACAGACAGAGCAATGGGGGGTGATGGATAAATGGGGGGATGGACAGACAGACAGATGGATCAATGGGGGGTGCGGGATCAATGGGGGGACGGACAGACGGATCAATGGGGGGTGATGGATCAATGGGGGGACGGACAGATGGATCAATGTGGGGTGATGGATCAATGGGGGGATGGATGGACAGACAGATGGATCAATGGGGGGTGCGGGATCAATGGGGGGACGGACAGACAGATGGATCAATGCGGGGGGACAGACAGACAGATGGATCAATGGGGGGTGATGGATCAATGGGGGGTGGATGGACAGACAGACAGAGCAATGGGGGGTCATGGATCAATGGGGTGATGGACAGACAGACGGACAGGGCAATGGGGGGTAGGGGATCAATTGGGGGTCAAGAGAAGGATGGATGGACAGACGGATGGATGGACGGGGGTATGGGGGGTGTGGGGATGGACAGACAGACAGATGGATGAGTCGGGGGTGGGGGATCAATGGGGGGATGGACAGACAGATGGAAGGATCAGTGGGGGTCAAGGGAGGGATGGAAGGACAGACAGACGGACGGATGGGTCAACAGAGGGTGAAGTAGCCAATGGGAGTCAACAGGGGCTCAAGGGCTGGACAGACAGACAGACGGACGGGGTGGGGGGTTATGAGGGCTTGGGGGGCTCAGGGGGTGGACGGACAGACGGACACGTCAATGGGGGGTGGAGGAGCCAATGGGGCGGGGGGTCAATGGGGGAAAATGGGGGGGGGGGGTCAACATGGGGACGGACAGACGGACGGGGGATGGGGGTTCTGGGTGCGCAGCATTGACCTGCTTGGGGGACCCAGGAGTTCGGGGGGGACCCAGGAGTTCGGGAGGGACCCACATATTTTAAGGGACCCAGGCGTTCGGGGGGGACCCACATATATTGGGGGACCCAGGAGTTCGGGGGGATCCAGACATTTGGGGGGGACCCAGGAGTTCGGGGGGGACCCAGGAGTTCGGGGGGGGGACCCACATATTTTGGGGGACCCAGGAGTTCGGGGGATCCAGACATTTGGGGGACCCAGGAGTTCGGGGGGACCCACATATTTTGGGGGACCCAGGAGTTCGGGAGGGACCCAGGCGTTCGGGGGAGGACCCACATATTTTGGGGGACCCAGGAGTTCGGGGGGGGGGGACCCAGGAGTTCGGGGGGTACCCCGACATTTGGGGGGGACCCAGGAGTGCAGGAGGGACCCAGGAGTTCGGGGGTGACCCACATATTTTGGGGGACCCAGGAGTTCGGGGGGGACCCAGGCGTTCGGGAGGGACCCAGGCGTTCGGGACCCCCCTTCCCCCCTCCTCCAGGTCTCTGGGAACCCCCTTCCCCCCCCTTCTCGCTCGCGCCCCCCGCCCTTGGCCCCGCCCCCCCCCGCCGGCCCCTCCCCCTCCCGACTCCGCCGCTGCCAAATTTGGGCGACGAAGCCGCGGAGCTAAAAATAGACCCAGGGGGGCTAAAAATAGAGACGGGGCGGGCCCGGACGCCTGGGTCCCCTCTTGGGGGGGCGGGGAAAGAAAGGGGGAGGGGGGACTCGGACTCCTGGGTCCCCTCTTGGTGCGGGGGGCGGGGGGAGAGAAAGGAGGAAGGGGGGACTCGGACGCCTGGGTCCCTTCTTGGGGAGGGCGGGGGAAAAAAAGGGGGAGGGGGGACTCGGACTCCTGGGTCCCTTCTTGGGGGGGGCGGGGGAAAAAAAGGGGGAGGGGGGGACTCGGACGCCTGGGTCCTCGGAGAAATGGGGGGGGGTTTGGATAGAGGGGGGGATCCCGAACGCCTGGGTCCCCTCTTGGTGGGGGGGGTGGAGAGAAAGGGGGAGGGGGGACTCGGACGCCTGGGTCCTCGGAGAGATGGGGGGGGGGTTGGATAGAGGGGGGGATCCCGAACGCCTGGGTCCCCTCCCGAACTCCTGGGTCCCCTCCCGAACGCCTGGGTCCCCCGTGAATTCCTAGGTCACCCCCCGGACTCCTGGGTCCCCCCCCGGACGCCTGGGTCCCTCCCGAACTCCTGGGTCCCCCCAGCCGCGGCTGCGTTTCCTTGGTAACCGCGGAGCCGCAACGTTGGGCGGGGCTTGTGGGCTCGGAGTGGACCCAGGCGTTCGGGAGGGACCCAGGCGTCCGGGAGGGGACCCGGGCGTCCGGGGGAGCCCTTCCCACCCCCCCAAAAAGGGACCCAGGCGTCCGGGGGAGCCCTTCCCACCCCCCAAAAGGGACCCAGGCGTCCGGGAGGGGACCCAGGCGTCCGGGAATGAGACCCTCGTATTTGGGGGATACCCCCACCCCTCCCCCCACAGGGGACCCAGGCGTCCGGCGAGATGCAACAAAACACCCAAATTTTGGGGAGAAAAACACGTTTATTGGGGGAACCCCCCCCAGAGCCTGGGAGGTGGGGGGGACCCAGGCGTCCGGGGGGGACCCAGGCGTCCGAGGTCAGAGGTCACTTCTTCTTTGGCCCCGCCCCCTCCTCCTGCTCCTGCGCAGCTGCTGCCGCCTCCTGGCGGAGCCGCTGGAACTCGGCAACGTCCTGGGGGGTGAGACTGGGGGACCCAGGAGTTCGGGAGGGACCCAGGAGTGCCCCAGGGACCCAGGAGTTCGGGGAGGGACCCAGGAGTTCGGGGAGGGACCCAGGAGTTCGGGGAGGGACCCAGGAGTTCGGGAGGGACCCAGGAGTTCGGGGGGGACCCAGGAGTTCGGGGGGACCCAGGAGTTCGGGGAGGGACCCAGGAGTCCGGGGAGGGACCCAGGAGTTCGGGGAGGGACCCAGGAGTCCGGGGAGGGACCCAGGAGTCCGGGGAGGGGAACAAGGTTCAGGGGGACCCAGGAGTTCGGGGAGGGGACCCAGGAGTTCGGGGGGGGGACCCAGGAGTTCGGGGAGGGGACCCAGGAGTGCCCCAGGGACCCAGGAGTTCGGGGGGGACCCAGGAGTTCTTTGGGGGGGACCCAGGAGTCCAGGGAGGGGAACAAGGTTCAGGGGGACCCAGGAGTTCGGGGGAGGGACCCAGGAGTTCGGGGAGGGACCCAGGCGTTCGGGAGGGACCCAGGAGTTCGGGAGGGACCCAGGAGTTCGGGGAGGGACCCAGGAGTTCGGGAGGGACCCAGGAGTTCGGGGGAGGGACCCAGGAGTTCGGGAGGGACCCAGGAGTTCGGGGGGGGACCCAGGAGTTCGGGGAGGGGAACAAGGTTCAGGGGGACCCAGGAGTTCGGGGGGGACCCAGGCGTTCGGGGAGGGGACCCAGGAGTTCAGGGAGGGGACCCAGGAGTTCAGGGAGGGGACCCAGGAGTTCGGGAGGGGACCCAGGAGTTCGGGGGGACCCAGGAGTGCCCCAGGGACCCAGGAGTTCGGGGAGGGACCCAGGAGTTCGGGGGAGGGACCCAGGCGTTCGGGGGAGGGACCCAGGCGTTCGGGGGCTGTTTCGGGGGGTGCTGTGGTGTATTTCGGGGGCACCCACCTGGGCAGCACCCGCAGGCCGAGGCTCCGCGCCGACCCCAGCAGCGCCCCCAGCAGGAGCTGGGGGGTCGTCCCTCGGGCCGCCAGCGCCGGGTCCTTGACCTTGACCTTGGCGACCTCGTAGAGCTGCTTGAGCGACACCAGCCCCACCTCCTCGTGACCTTGGGGGGGGGGACACAAACTGGGGTCACCCCATAAGCCCCCCCCAGAACAACCAGACCCCCCAATAAGCCCCTGAGCACCAAGACCCCCCCCCCAGACCCCTCTATGAACCCCCAGGACCCCCCAATAAACCTCTGAGCACCCAGACCCCCCTATGAACCCCCCCAAACTTTGGGACACCCCAATAAACCCGTAAGCACCAAGACCCCCCCGCCCAAGACCCCCCTATGAACCCCCCAAACTTTGGGACCCCCCAATAAACCCTCAGACCCACTCCAGGAACCCCCCCCAACCCCCCCAAGAGCCTCAGACCCCCCCCCAGACCCCCCCAAACCCCTCAGACCCC